>NW_019417302.1:90936-99213 GCF_000390285.2 Anoplophora glabripennis | reverse complement strand
TTGCACGTGTTTAGTAGCTTCTAGCATACACAATATAGGAATTACTTCCTTCCATTCCTCTAAAAGTAGATTTTTCACAGGAGACAAAAAGACCATAATTAACAACATAGTAGGTACTTTCAATTAGGTGCTATGCTACGTGTGCTGCTTTTTATATATTTCGGGAATAGAGGATCCTGGTAATCTGAAAACCGACGTCCCCATCGTAAAGTTCGACTTTTTGTCCGTATACTTACTCAGATTGTATTGACGTATAGGCGCTATTTATGTTGTTTACAGTGACTTGAAAAGTTCATCTCGACCAAAAAATGGAATTGGGCATTAGTAGGACCAGCATACATTCAATATTGCATGAACATTTGGCCACCAAAAAAAATGGTTCGCGTTGGATTCCACAGAAAAAAAGCTGGCCGAAAGGAATGCTCAACAAATACGACAGCTGTGCTTCAAAAAAAGTCTATAATATCGTAACAAGTGACGAATCATGGATATGAATGGTACGAGCCCGAAAATAAACAGCAGTCTACTGTATGGGTCTTTCAAGATGAGCCACATCCAACAAAACTGGTTCGCGCACGACGCTCTTCTAAGCAAATGGTTGCAAATGCTCAATTCTGAATTGTACACAACCATTTGTTTGTTAGAAGTATTCGGAAAAATACAGGAAACCAACCGCCGAAGACGCAACATTCTCCACCAGGACAATGCGGACTCAAACACATCGGCTCAAACAAGACTTTTGAGAACTGAAAAAGTTAAAATGATGAGTCAACCGCCGCGCCGTACAGCCCTGACTTGGCACCCAATATATTTTTTTTATACCCGCACCTCAAAAGTTAAGTTACGAGGTCACTTTTTTCGACGCCTGAAGATGCGTTCGAAGTGAATGTTTTGGAAGTACTTCAATGGGAATGGAAAAAGTGCTTCGGAAATTGGTCCAAGCGCTTGCAAAAGTGTACTGATCTTCATGGAGAATATTTTGAAAAAAATAAAGCCATATACGATGATTAATTTCTTTCTTTGTTCTTTATTCGTACTTCTCGTACTCCTGTCTACTAAACTTTTAGAATTAATAGCATTTCCATAAAAGTATTTCAAATAGTCTACTAAAGTATGTATATCATCTATAATTTTAAATCAGTTAACTTAAATTAGCCTGCGGTTATTTATTATCTAAAGTAGTAAAAAATCCAAACCGAAAACGGTACATAATGGCGCTATTCGGTCCCTTTTACTGCCAATAAATTAAATAAACGGTACTTTTGTTATTACTAGTATTAAGTATAGACAAACTACATCACGGGAAAGTTATTAGATTCGGATTTTGTTATGACTGTATCACTTTTTACTTCTTCGACTTTATTAGATTTCTATGTGAAATATTGGGAAAACTATAAAGGAAAAGCCCGTATATCAGGAAACAGAGCATGACTCTATTGTGCAAATTAAAATCGATCCGTTAAGACTAAATAACTTCTTAAATTTAATCGATACTGGCGAAACTTTCACGTAACAATAATCCATTTCGATTCAATTTTTCGATTGGTGCGTAATGAAATATTCAGAGAGAAAATTATTTCGAAAGACGTTACATAAACGACAACCTTAAAGCGAGGCGCAAAATTCGAGTCTTCGAAAACTTACACACTAACCTAATTTTTTTATACGGTTAGGGTAAAGTGAAATTAACTGTGTAATAAAAAATATTTCAATAGTAAGAATAAGTATTATGTATTGAAATATTAAAAACAAAATAACATGAAAAACAACCCCTAAGTTTTTTTTGTTTTCAGTGAAATTAAGTACTTTTATTCATTTGTTTAGTCCAATACAAAATTTAGGCATCTAATAAAATTCATAAAACATTTTAACTTTTATTTTCAAAAATGACATCTGAAGTACAGTAATTTAAGGTCGATATGACAGTTACTTGTCACTATCTTCCTTACAAAGCAAAATGACCAGAAAAAAAGTTATAACGACCAAAAGAAAATTTGTTCCCAAATTTTTATCTATTTTCGTTAATAACTGTTATTTTTGGTTCTACGACTAAAAGTTGTAGAGAATTTAATTTGCAACAAAAAATGTATTTACAAATTTTCTGTGCGACGAATAGTTTGCCCGATATAGAAGTAGTATAAAAACCATTCCCAACCCTTTTTACAAGATGGCGGCCGACACACAAGGGTTGCGACCCCACAAACATGGATTTAACTTTACACTAACCCCCTCTTGACATCCAAAAAATAAAATTGCGTGCGTGACTTTTGCAACCCCAAATGTAACTTTTCAATGGACTATTTGATCTGATATAAAATTCTGGTGTTTCGCGAAAACTTTGCAACTTTCAATTTATACATTTTTTTTCCAAAAATAACAGACGCAGATGCTGCAAAACATATAGAGAAACGCAAGGTAAGAGTTGTACACTTAAGATATGCGGTTTTTTTTCAGTGGCTGTCCTATATTCAACAGCATTAAAACAGAAATATTTTTGAGAAAAAATTACAGAGTGAACAAATTTTTTTTATCCTATATTTTCATAATATAAATATCTTGAGCCGTATTCAGAAAAGTGGATTTCCCGAGATATATCGGTCAATTGGTACAACATCTTCTACACTTATGATTGGATTTTTTCAAAATTATTGAAAGAAAAACTTACAAAAAATTTAACATTCTGTACATATCTCAAAAACCATTTACGCACAAATTTTTTAGTTTGTGAGATATATTCCATGATTAAGAGTAGGTCAAGCATTAAAAAAGTAAGAAATGCCGATACATAAAACTCGAAATACTGAGAATTTCAAAATTAAGAATGGTCCAAGAAGTTGTAACTTCGACCCGTGCAAATTGACATTCAATTTTTGACAGCATTTTTATTTATTACTAGCTGACCTGACAGACGCTATCCTGTCCAATTTTCAATAAATTTGTCTGTGTTAAGCACTTTCAGTTTTTCCCGAAGTTTCCAATTTTCCGGGCAACTTTTCCAACTTTTCTCCACCTTATTCGGACTATTACGAACATTAAAAAAAAATAGTCAAATCAGTCCAGCCGTTCTCAAGTGATGCGTTTACCAACGAACAGCATTTAATATTTATTTATACAGGATGATTCACAAATGGTGACCAAAATGAAACCTCGATTTCTCTGGTGAATTTTAAGGGGTCTTTTCTATAAAGTTTTTATCTAGGACGCTTCGTTAAAAATATACAGGATGTTAAACTTAAAAAAATATTTTAAATTTTTTTAAATTTAGATGCTTCAGATACAGGGAATCGGCAGCAAATAAAATAGTACGCCACTGCTTTACGGTAACAATCATGATATTTTCGGATTCGTCTTTCAATTTTCTATAAATTAGTACTCTCTTATGTTTTTCGAAAATAAGCCTCATTGTCGAGTAAAACTTAAAAAACGAATTGAAACACCGGACCTCAACCCACTGGATTTCCTTTAGTGGGGTGCAAACTACATTTTCGTTACTAAAAAGATGTCGCGCCTGTGTTCGTGGAAATGGAGGTATTTTTGAGCATTTACTCAAATAAAATCATTAAAATGACTAATGTTATTAATTTCTTCATTCGATTACATAACCGAATGATTATTGTTTGTCATGTCATTTTAGTAAAAGTGTTTTCAATTCGTTTTTTAAGTTTTACTCAAAAATCAGTCTTTTTTCGAAAAACAAGAGAGTAGTAATTTGTAGAAAATTGAAAGACGAATCATGATTGTTACCGTAAAGCAGTGGCGTACTGTTTTATTTAAAAAATTATGCCACCGATAGCCTGTATCTCCGTCACTGGAGCATCTAAATTTTAGAAAAAGGCCCCAGATTTTGGACAATGTTTACAAAAATACATGTGCTCAATTTCAAACTATTTTTTAAGTTTTTAACGAAGCGTCATAGAAAAAAATATATAGGAAAGACTCTCCTTAAAATTCACCAAAGAATACGAGGTTTCATTTTTGGTCACTGTTTGTGGAGCACCCCGTACAGATTTATATTAGACATATTTGTACATACTTAAAAAATAATCCGCAAACATTTGAAACCAAACACGGATCAAGCGCGAGCATCTGGATACAGCTTCGTAAGTGTCAAAAAAATCGTGAAACGGTACCTAAATCTAAATCCGTGTTCCCTTGAAGATGCCGTCTATTTTGTGACACGCCTCGTTCGTTTAACGGAGGCGTCAATCTTCATTTAATTTAATAACGCCGCGAATAAGACCGAACATTAGATTTATCACCATTATCACGGTCTAATACACACCTCGTCCGTCCGGCACTGGTGCGTCGAGTCAAGTGAGATGGGTCACTCGTTAATTAATCATAATCAGTAAAAGCTGTTCGACTCCAGTTCCACGAACCGCAAAAGTAGCCGCTTTGAATTTGTTATGAATATAATTTTCAACTTTTTAATTACTCTAATGCGGGTCAGGCTAATTCTACGAAAAGAGGAATAGAGGGCGTTTATAAATATATCGTAATTACGAAAAAGTTAGGTTCCTTAATAGCTTTGTTTATATATAATATATTTAGACAGCCAATCAAACTAAAGAATGAAAGTACTAGATGGCGACTCTCCCATAAAATCCCTGTATAACAGTAGGGATCTAGTATTTAAGAACCTAAGTTCGAATGGTTATCTAACTATATTATAAACAAGGCTATAGTAAAGGACAATTTATAAACTATTTCCGTTATCGTTACCGTTACCTTGGAAATGTAACCTACACTCCATTTATTATAGTTGAACTCCAGGAAAAATTATTGATAAACGCTTAAATAGGAACATTGTCTAAGCAACGGGATGGGAAACTGCAACGGAAAAGCAAATCGTCACCTCACACAAAAATAACACAAAAAGGTTCTACAAAGGATACCCCGTTTAAGGTGGGTTTCTTCAATGCTCTGATGTCAGTAAACATCAATAAAAAAGTAATTGAATTTTCTTCAGAAAAACTACTGCAACTGCGAGCAACTAGCCACTTTCAACAACTGATAAGTACCACGGGACCTGCAAACCAAGACGTTATCCCTCTTCATTTTCTCAAAAGTAATATTTTATTGCATTTTTGAATTTCTTATCTAAGGCCTACTTTGTTAAATCGATATTGGATATAAATCGTACAATTTCGGTACTATTAGATGTTTTTTTAAACACCGTTTGCAGCCTCCTATATCAAATATCAAAACTAAACAAGACGGCAATATGCGGAAGCATGAAAAAAAACCTATCTTATAGATAAATAGTAATTATGGCCGTTAATTCAAGTTCTGAGTCATGGTAAATTTGATTTTTTTTATGGAACTCTTAACACAAACAAACGTAAAATTTGTTTTACCTTTTTATTTAATTAAGGTATGTTTGGCTCTATTTTTTACAGTTTATTTCTAGTACTTACAGATATTCTATATCATATTTATGTTACTGTTTTAACATTAAAAAATGATGGCATACATTTTTCCAATTCAAAATACTAACATTTTAAATCGACATTTTCCATATAATTAATGGATTAGATAGGGATCCTTAATTGTCTAGCTAGATTTGACAAAATCAGACTTTCTCTTGTGAGGATTTGCAACAAGAAAAAATTATTCATCGCCGCTCACTACAATATAAAATCGAAAATTGCAATATTTCAGGGCTTAATGAATATTAAGAAATATATTCGATTATTCGCTTAGGAAAATTGTCGGTATGTTCAACAATTATTACTGTAAATCATTTTCATATTTGGACGTAGTTACGCAAAATAGAACCAACCCACAATTTTCTGAAAACAGGTTTATTGAACCAAACGGTGCGTAAATATCAAACTTAAATTTTGCAAAAAAGATCCAGCTCCCTGGAGGTACAGTTTATATAATAACGATACAAGGAACCAAACCAAAACAATAGAATGAGAAAAGTAGTTATACAAAATGGATCCAGGCGTCTTGGTTCCTTTTTGGAATATATTGTTCTGTCGTTACAGTGGGTTGGTCCTGTCCTGCAAAACTTATTATCTATTTAGTATTTAGTCTTAGGTCACAGTTATCTGCTAAATGACGATGATTTTGGAAAAGTTGAAACGGCTCTGAAAAGGCAACAGAGATTGTATACTCCAGATGACCACTTTCAAGTGATGAAGAGTTGCCGAAAAAAAAATCCTTTACTTGTTATTCCTATGACAAATTCAAACTTCCTTGGAACAGCAGAAACAGTGGAAAATAATATCACGAATAGAAAGAAGGGTGTCAAAGGAGAAGACATAAGTTGGCTTAAAACTAGGGAAATTGTATTAAAAAAAGAAAATCCTTTTTCTCTATTTATGAAGAAAGAGTTTAAAACAGACACAGAAGTAGAACTTGACATTAGGAAAAATATTCCCAAAACCAAGAACGGTTGTAGTGCCGCCAAAGCCACAAGGGGTCATTGTCCTGATAGAGTCACTAGAAGTCGTCATCCTAAAGTCATAAGGGATCGTCCTCCACAACCCAAAGCCACAAGGGATCATTCTGCTTATTGTTTTTCCAAATCTGATTTAAATCCACTATGGCCTCAGGGAAAACCAATAGCACTAGAGAAACTTAATGACCTTAAGTCCATATGGCATTTATTACCAAAGGATTGTATTCCTTTCTACACAAAACTATGCTAGTGATGATGTAGAAGATGACCTAGAGGGTTTCGGAGGAGAACTAGATTTTCAGATTGAAGAGCAATAGCTTGCAATATTTTGTAATAACCTTTTATATTTTAACGTAAAATGTTTGTATTTGAATAAAAAATAAACGTTTAGTGACCCTTTTTTATTAAAGAAAATATGATCTGTGAAACATATGGGATCTTACTTTAATGAAAATACTAAAACGCAAAAAGGAACGAAACCATGTTTTACTAAAAAAAGGTAATAAAATATATTTTTTTGAATGTTAAAAACAAAGAAATAAAATCAACAATGGTTCACTTATCATATATGAATAGATAAAAATAATAAAATTAAAAATTCCTGTTGTGAATGTTGCATAACTTTAAACCTCTTTTTCTCAATAAAAGCAAATTGTGGGTTGGTTCTCTTTTGCATAACTACGTCCAATTGTACACAAAATGTGCTAAATTGGTTTTTATCATATTCATCGACTTATGTTTATATGGAATATTTGTTACACAGAAATTACGCTTTTCATATTCACTATTTCACTATTCGTGTATACCACCAGATTTCATTTGAATAACTTAATATAAATCAAAGAAGATGGATTTAAATAGCACTTCAGCCATTACTGGGTTAGTAGTATTCTAGGAAATGTTATAAATGAAGAGGTGGTACCTGTTGTGGGACCAGTAGCTAGCCACTTCATTCGCCTGATCCCAATCCTCTTTATTACTCTGTCTGAGGTCGTAAGGGAAACGGTTATGGTACACCGGTAACCATACGTGAGTAATAAATGGCTAAAATAGATAATGCTTTTGATGTTATGAAAAAAAAAATCTTCAGAAATATCATAATCAGTGCAATCTATAATAAGGTGTCAAAAATATAAAGGTGCAGAAGAGCAACATTTTCAAAAGTTGCTCTTAACAATAAGTATTTTATTTAGCATTAGGATTATTTGATAATTTTGTAATAAACGCGTTATAATTTATTGGCCAGTTTTCGGAACATTTTGGGACTCAATGATATTGTAATAAATATTAAGCCTCTTCTACGCAAAAATACTGACAGATAATGGGTTTCAAGTAGATTTTAGAGTTGCAAGAGAGTCGTGTCTCCAAAACTTTTGTCACCAAAAGTAATAAATTTCCAAATTTAGCCGGTAATCAAAACAAGTAAACCATAAGAACCGAAAAAATTTTGAACAAGTTAACTCAAAAACGTTATCGGTTGGCATCTGTTGCGTCCAACGGGCGCCGATCTAAACTAAGAGAGAAAAGAAATCAATATTTGATATTTATGCGTGAAACACAAACAGAAAAGGCCTAGGAATTGCAAGGTAGTAATAAGAATTGTTAAACTGATACATAGAAAATAACGAAAAAGAGAGAGAGCTAGGTTTTCAGATGGGCATACCTAGCAGTGAAAGAATAGAACATAAAATTGACTAGCCCACCATCGTAGTGCTATACGAGATTACGGCGAAGGAAGGTGCAAAGATAGGGTTATATGTAAATTGAGTTTTTATTACGTAATTATCAATATGAAATTGTCAAATCATTCCTAGAACGTTTACGAGATTCAGGAGGGAATAGGGGCCTAACCAACAAGATACAAGTAC
>NW_019417302.1:41487-88332 GCF_000390285.2 Anoplophora glabripennis | reverse complement strand
TTAAATTTCTGAAATCTTCCCTTAACTTCTAGCCTCCCTAACTCTGTTAATTGTAATAGTACAAGAAAAAGTTAAGAGGCCATTTTTATGTAGAATTGTCTGCTTTACAACTTTCATGAAAAACTTTTTTTTCTAGCTCTTACCCTTTTTGAGTTATCTTGAAAAAGCCCTTTGTTTTATCTTTTTCCACCCTTGGCCGGGGGTTGAACAAAAAATTACTCTCACTTATTGTTATAATATACCTTAAACTAACTCATATCAAAAATTCAGCCAAGTTGGCAAAATTTCGATTTAAAGGCTTAGTTAATTGGACTATTGATGCTGCTAGTATTCACTTGATCGTTTTTCAAAACTTTTCTAAATAATAAGAACGCAATAAGATGATGCTAGTAGTGAGAGTGTTGAACGTTGCAAAGTATGTACAGGGTGATTCATTAACAATGGGAAAGTCGAATGCTGAAGATACTACACGTGAAATGGTGACCATTGGCACAAACATGCCTTATCCGAAAGTTGATAGTTTCGGAAATACAGAGTGTTGAAAGTTAAAATTTTAAATCGTTTTTTTGCGACTATTCTGAAAATATGTAGGTTAGGAACTTGAGAAAAAAAAATTTGTGAAACTACATTGTTTAGGCGACGAATAAGATGCGTGTTGTAATTTCAGCATTGCTCATAGAGGGCGACACTTACGACCAATTTTACCGAAAATTTAGTTAATACCTTTTTATCCTGTATATTTAACATGAAACTTGATTCAAAGCCTTGTTTCAGTTCGGTATCTCGATCCGTTTTCGAGAAAAATCGATTTAACGAACACTATGTTTTGATAATATGAGAAATTAAAAGCGAAACAAACAAAGTGTTTTCGTGTTATTACAACAATTAACAAAAGAACAAATAAAATACGTAATTATGATTTAAAGTAATTGTTCGAAGAATCCACCGTTGACACTGATACACTTTACACGTTTTCCGAGAGATCTTCGAGTTTGAAACAACATATTGGGATTGCGTCTGACTTCATTGACAGCGATTTGTATTGTTTGCCATAACTCTTCACGTGAACCAATAGATTCTTTGTAAACTATATCTTTCATTCGAGACCAAATATAAAAATCAAGAGGATTGAAGTCCGGACTTCTGGATGGCCAAGCAAAAATGCTTACATGGCCAATCCAGCGATTTGGAAAAACTGCATCTAAATATGCACGCACTGGCCAAGAAAAATGCGATGCAGCTCCGTCGTGCATGAACCACATGTCTCTTCTTAAATAAAGTGGAACTTCTTCAAGCCGTGGAAGCATTTTTACTTGGCACCCAGAAGTCCGGACTTCAATCCTCTTCATTTTTCTATTTGGAAGAATCTATTGGTTTGTGTGAAGAGTTGTGGCAAAGAATACAAATCGCTGCCAACGAAGTCAAACGCAATCCCAATATGTTGTTTCAAACTCGAAGATCTCTCAGAAAACGTTGTGTAAAGTGTGTAAATGTCAACGGTGGATTCTTCGAACACTGACTTTAAATCATTATTACGAATTTCATTTGTTTTATTGTTAATTGTTGTAATAACACGAAGAAACACTTGGTTTGTTTCGCTTTTAATTTCTCGTATTATCAAAACATAGTGTTCGTTAAATCGATTTTTCTCGAAAACGGATCGAGATACCGAAATGAAACAAGAATACACAATTAATGGAAAAATGATTGCTCTTTCAGGTTTTGAATCAAGTTTCATGTTAGACATACAGGGTAAAAAGTTATTAACTAAATTTTCGGTAAAATTGGTCGTAAGTGGCGCCCTCTATGAGCAATGCTGAAATTACAACACGCATCTTATTCGTCGCCTAAAAAAATATAGTTTCACAAATTTTCAAGTTCCTAACCTACATATTTTCAGAATAATCGCAAAAAAACGATTTAAAATTTTAACTTTCAACACCCTGTATTTCCGAAACTATCAACTTTCGGATAAGGCATGTTTGCGCCAATGTTCACCATTTCACGGGTAGTATCTTCAGCTTTCGACTTTCCCATTGTTAATGAATCATCCTGTATGTACGTATAAATTTTAATCAATAAGAAAAAAAAAACAGGAAGAAAACTTTCTTTACTATTAATCGTTACCGATATTATTAAAGATGAAAAGGTCAAGAACCTTAGTGGCCGCATGCAATAAGTATTTATTTCCGTCCAAATTTATGCTGACGCGAAACCAGTAGCAGCAGCCTGGTTTATTTTTATGAGACTTGTGAACCACGGAAATATCCCGTCATTAGTAAATCTCTGCTTTACCAGTGACCAAAAAAAAATATTTATGGAATTCAATGTAGACATTAACACCAACGTAAAAGTGTTCAGTTCTCTCCACCTAAAATTTAAATACAGACGTGAAAATTGATAAATATCAAAAGTACGCAACTTCTATTTAAATCAAAAGTTTTACAAATGATCGTCAGAATAGTCTTTCTTGATGATTAAATTTTATTACGAAATATTAATGAACAATGAAAAGATACCATATGTACTCGTATATGTATTTAAATCAAATTAATATAGCTCATCTGGTTAGTAGGTTAACAAGCTAGTGGGTGTAAGCCATTAAACAATGACTTTATTGTTTACTGCTGATAATTTGGCACCTCAAACAAAACAAGCTTCGACACGCGAAAACATAAATAATTCATATTTTATGAAATCTATTTTAGGTTCAAGGTCGTTGCTTAAACAAATTTAATTTTAAACAATTGAAGACACGAGTTTTATTTTTATAACTTGATCTCGGTAAAGCAATTCATTTGTATTCTAGTCAATTGCGCAAAGGAAACATTACACATGCTTACCAGTTCCTATGACGGCGGCTGTGGTATGATATAATGAGACGAGAATTTAATTGAAATCTTTCCGTAATTTAAAATTATCATCTACAAAGATCTTTGACCCTGAAATCTGATTTAAAGAAAAACACATTGCCAACGTCTCAGACATCGAATAAAACGCATTTTCAGAGGTTGCTTGTACGGGGCTGCGTGAACCTGGTACTCGAGTTTTAAAACAGTCCACCGAATTTGACAGGACTCAAATCTGGCGGCTGATTTCAATAGAAAATCGTTAGCAGTTGATAAACGAATATAGTAGCATGAAAAGAAAATTCTCCACATTCCCAGTTGTAGGTACAAAATCACTTGCAGTCATTTATAACAATGCCTATTTCTTTCGTAGTTCTTCGAAATCTATCGTAGTCATTATTGTCCAAGCTTTGGCTCTAAAATCGTTTATAGTTCTTTGTAACAGCGTTTATTTCGTTTGTAATTTCTTGAAATTTGACGCACAGTTACTATAATCCAAGACAGGTGTCTAAAATCGATTGTATCAAGTTCGTAATTAATCTAAATGTATACGCCCAGTTGAAGTATACGCGCGCAGGTAAACGGCGCACAACCACAGCCGCACTTGGCGATCGGACACAAATTTCAGTTGTTGACAAATTACCTATCAGTGCTGTGCAGCAATGCCGAGCAGTAATATATTTGAATGAAAATGTAAATGTTTTTGATATGTCATAACAAAAAATTACCAACAATACATATAATAAAATTGTTTGAGGACATAAATAATTAAAATATGTTGTTTCTCAAATGAACATATAACAGAAATTTTCTACACATTATATACAAATTATTATTTTTTACCTTTAGCAGAAAACTTTTTTAGGAACGATTATGAGGCTCATTAAATTATATTGCTAGGCGTTTTTATACATGTTCAACTGACTTCGGAAAGACTATAACATTCTTCACGTTTATATGAGTAGTTATTTTAAATTTAACGTCTCATCAATACAATCAGAATCTAAAATATTGTTCCTTGAAATTTGACGTAGGTATAGTCAATATAATCCAAGACAGGTATCTAAAATCGTCTAGATCAAGGTCAAATGAAGGTCAAACACATTAACTCGAATGATACAATTTTTTTGGCCTTGGATTCTGAAAAAAGCTGGAAAATCTTACATCCGAATACGCCTCGACCGGTTTGTCGAACCGCTTGTTTGATCGGCATAACTCTACTTCAATTGTTTTGGTAAAAAAATTGTACCATTGACCTTCCGACTCGGATCGCTATAAAAACAAAAAAAATTTTTCATCAAATGCTTGTCCACATCCTGAATGAAATAAATTTCGAAAATAAAAAACCATACAAACTTATTTACTAACAATATTTAGATCAATTTGCGGTAAGACGGATAGGATTGGACCATACAAATTGAACGCAGTTTCACCACGCCAAATTTTACGTTCGTCTCTTTAAAAAAAGCAGTTACAAGCATGGCCTACTTTTCCTTTATAGGCTGCATTAATTAGTAAGTTAATCTAACCACAGTAAAATAAGCATTTATTTCAGAGTTTAATTCGTATAATCTCTTCCGGCATAGAGTTCAGTCGCTGGAAATGTACACCTACCAATTTTGTGCAAGACATACGTTATAGCCTTTGATAATGAAACAAAAATGTAATTTATCAGCACCGGACACGCACGTAATCCAGAGGTGGGGCCCACCCAACTAAATGGGGAGACTTGAAAATGACCACTGTAATGAATAAATATAGGCTTTTTAGGTTAATTCTGAACAAATTCAGGTTAAAAACCTTTCCGATAAAAAAAGAGTTTCCGATTTATTAAATCTATTTTGGTATATCACGCAGCCTTGCATTTGAGAAGATGAGTGAATACTAGCTCATAAAATCTAAGTAAAAAAATACAAGGATGTTATAGTCTTAAGTGAGATGCCCCTGTACGTATACAAAAGATTAAAGTAACATATGTGCGCAATTTTAATTATTGTTGTAGCACTGATTTATGTCAAATACCAAGTCTACCTAGACCTACAAAAGACATAGCTAACTACTATAACCTCGTCTACAACTAAAAAATAAATATTTTGTAATAATACAGCACTGGTCTATTAGAACAGTAGTTTCATGTTATACTAAATCCATGTAAAGTCGTATGAGTATTTAACGAACTCAAACGCTTTTTTTGTAAAAAGAAAGCATGAATTTCTTACCTGGTGCTGCCCATGTGGGATCTCTCCACACACCCTCGTGATTTAAGTGGTTCAAAGCCAACTTGCTCGACGCATCTTTTGATTCGAGGCCCCATAATTTTTTTGCTGCTGGAGCAATCTGCAACAAATTCAGAATTAAACTCAATGCTGATTTTTATTATAAAGGAACAATAAAGACGAGAAGGCTTCGTAGATATAAAATTATCACACAGTTTAATCATTTATAGTCAAATCTGTATTCGAAAATGAAAAACTTTACATTTAAAATACAATAGGGAAGCAACATAAAGAGGATATGGTAAAATGATTTTGGAAAGAGAATTCTTAGAATAAATCAGTAGATTCGTAACAATTTCATCACTTTATATTCCCATTTAGGAAAGTAAAACCTATAAATTGTGGAAATCTGATAGAATCCCGGACATTTATTTCTCAATATGTAGGGTGGAGGGTCGTGTTTAAATGAAGATTTCAATCGTTTGATTTTCCTACGCATTTTCCGGAAGTTCGTAAGGTTCTGGTCTAAATTGACTGCGCTTACAGTTAATCTAACTAACACTTACTGGAAGAGGAAAAACATGTGACATATGTTATTAATATCTACTTTTTTTTACTTAAAGGTAGATTCCCCGGGAGTCATAGTTATTTTTTTCCCTGAGAACAAAATAAGCAGAAAAAAACATTTGGGGCTAGGCAACTTTAATATAAAGAATGTTTAAAATGCATATTATCCACTTTTTATATCACTTGACATGATCTCCAATCCCAATCTCTCATTCTCATTATTAGCTTCAGAAGCATGTCGTCAAAGTTGAAAAGTGTTACCCAAGAACTATCTATCCTTGGGTACCCAATACTCAAGAAAAATTGTTTATTGGAATATCAAAAATTATTATGGTAATACAAATTAATTTAATATGCAGGTACTTAATACTCGGATACTTATACAGAATATAAATAAATACTAATAACAAAACATTTCAATTCAAAATTATTTATGACTGAACTTTCTATTATTTTTTTAAGTATATGAACATAAGGTACAATATGTCTTGTCTCTACATCACAGCTAAATAGTTATATGTAAATTTCGTAATTTAAGTTGAAAAGATCGAAAAAATCATTTTGTATAAAAATAAATTTGTTATACTACAAATATAATTATTTTTTTGCTTTTAACCTCACTTTTAAATATTAATTGAATATGTTGCAGATAAATGCCTAGAGCCTGATTAAATCTAAATGCAAGACTGATTTACTTGATGAAATATAAAAAAGACTTTTACCTCTGCCTCTTCCGCCCTTTTCCCCCTTCTACATAGCCCCTGAAATATACTGAAGAATATCAAAGAAATTTCACAAAAACATTTATCTGTCAGTCTAACATAAACCATATTGAAATGTTTCTAGTTTAAAAATAGTCAGTCCACCTCATTCCATTCGAGTGTCTATCCCGTATAGGTATCTTTTTCTTCCTTGTACCTCCATCTTGTTTCTCTAACTTTTATAAACAGGAATAAAAAAAGGGTTTAAGTTTATACTTAATATTATTATTACAGTTCATTTCTAATATTTTTTTGTTATAGTTTGATGTGAGTCCCCTTGCCTCTCACTGATCGGAGTGCTGATATAAAGTGAGTCCCCTGTGAAGTGCTGGCGGCTGGAACCTCCAAGCCCTTATAGCTAAAACTAGTAGAATATTATTTTTTCTAGACCTTTAAATAATATAATGTAGAATTTCTTTTATATTCAATTTTTTTCTTAATTGTCTTTTAGAGGTTATGCAGTTGAGTAGGAAGGGGGAGTAGAGGGGGAAAAGATTAAAAGTTTTATGATTATAAACAAATGTTTTTACTTAAATTGTGCCCGAAAAATATTATTTATATGTACATATGATTCTGTACAACAGGTGTAAAAAAAAAATTGTTTTACTACGTTTTTAAGAATTTTTTAATGTTCGTGTTGGGAGGTTTAAATTATCGTTTCTGAAGGTCCAAAAAACATATTCCATATGATTAGGATGAATTTCTGATAAGGTCGAAAACCGGCCTTATTGACCCTCCTCCAATGAGACTATTTATAAAAAAGGAAAAGAAGTAGTTGAAATGTTTAGGCCTACCAATTTAACTCTAAAATATTATACGGAAGTAATGCTAACATCTGTAAAGTATTTATTTATTGTATTATTATTAGTATATACCTATATTATACTACATATATTGGTTTCGGAAATATACAGGGTGTTGCTAAATAAGTATCGCAACGGAAAACAGTACATTCCTCTTGAAAAAATGAACATAATTGTCTTCTTCCATTTTTCTCTCCGGGCTTTCGTTTTCGAGATACACGGTGTCTCAAGTTTATTATTTTTTTTAGTTTGTTGCCAATATCTTAGGAACCGTTTGAACTACAGAACTGAGTTTTTGTACACGCATTACCACTATTAATAGCTACTTTTTCGCACCCTTCTCAAATTCATTGGATGTGCCAATGGTGGAAATTTTAAGATATCGTAAGGGCCCCCCCCCCCACCTTTACGCCGCTGGAAAAATTGACATTTGACAGCAAATTCTGAAGCGCCAATAAATTTTACACAAAAAGAGTTCTCTTGGTTCATTGCTTTAAAGTCAACCGTTTTCAAGAAAAATGACTTTTTGTGAACAAAAACAAACATTTTGCTAACGTTTCGAAAATATTTTGTAATTCAAAAAATAGGTAGTATTAATTAACAATTTTCGAAAAAGTAGCTATTAATAGTGGTAATGCGTGCACAAAAGCTCAGTCCTGTAGTTCAAACGGTTCCTAAGATATTGGTAAAAATCTAAAAAAAAATAAAGTTTTGACAACATGTATCTCGAAAACAAAAGCCCGCAGAGAAAAATGGAAGTGGAAAAAATGTTCCTTTTTTCAAGATGAATTTACAGTTTTCCGTTGCGACACTTATTTAGGAACACCCTGTATGTAGCAGGCTAATTATTGCAAATTTTAATAAAATGCATTTGATAAAAAAAAATAAATGCTAATCCTTAAATTGGATTTTTTAACAATAAGAGTGTTAAGTAGGGTTTGCAATCCCGCAGTCTTTTTTTTGCAGCTGGAAATTTGCGGTAAATTCGCCTTTACAGCGGGATCCCGCTGTAATTCCCGCGAAAGATTTAAAAATATATTTATATATGAAAATAATGCTATTATTGTGTAATGTTGTATTTAATAAAATGAAATATAAATAATTCTTGGTATTTAAAAATCAAACAGATAAGCATTACCTATATACAGGGTGGGCCATTAGTGTGAGTAAGTAAAATAACTCCCTTGTTACTCATAATACAGAAAAAAAGTTTATATAAAAGTTGTACAGAATCAAGAAACCTAAACTACAAAATTAATTTGAAACATTTGAAGAATTTTCTACATAACTTGGCAACCCTTCACTAAAATGTTAAACTGTTTATATTACCATATACAGAATTTTCTCAGAAATCCATATGTTTATAAATATACAGGGTATTTCATTTAAAAAATGTAATATTTGGCGTATCCCGTTTTTACTAATCGCCTTGTTATATTTCAAATTAATTTTGTCCTTTAGGTTTTTTGATTCTGTACCACTTTTATATAAACTTTTTTTCTGTATTATGAATAACAAAGGAATTATTTTACATTCCCACACTAATGGCCACCCTGTATATTAAAAACTATGTTTATTAATTATTACCTAAGAATCGACAGAAATCTACACATCAATAACATATTACTTTTGTTATTTTTACATAGATATTATTATGTCTCTAGTTACTTAACGTACATCTTGCTGTTAAATTACTAAATTCATAAACATCTAGGTTAGGTTAGTAATTTAATCGTAGTAACAATTTCTAAAAAAATATTTGCTACATCTATAATATAGTATAATAAAATTAATATTCAAGAATACAAAACTATTATCTACATATAAAATTTCACTTTGTAAACACTTTTTTTCTCCAAAATAAACAAACGAATCAAGGAATTTCTTTGATTGATGCAGAGATCTGCCAATTTTAATCCTTTCCATCGCTCGATTGATCGATGCTATCACAAGGGAACGAGATGCGCATGCAAACCAAACGAAGCGCTCGCGCGCACGTCGCTATACGGATGTGTTCTATTCAAAAATTTCCCGCGCGGAAATTACCGCACAAATGCGGGAATTCCGCAGGTCTCATTGACATGCGGGAATTCGCTGGAATGCTGTAACGCGGAATGCGGGATTGCAAACCCTAGTGTTAAGTTCTAAACAAACCTATAAAGTTTACGTTACGCATTTGAACAAGCTCCGTTCTAGATCTTCTAACACCTTTAAACCCAAGTTTTTTAAGTGATAATAGCAAAAAAAATCTAATTTAACGTTTGTTTATATAATGTCACACCACGAAACAAACTCATAACATGAAACGGAAAACTAACCTACAAACTAGAAAATTAATAACCTACGCCTGCCTTAACAATTCGCCTAAGTCGAGAGCAGTTTCGTTATAATGAATACGCCTGGATATGTTCAGTTTATTCTAGGCGTTCTATTGTTTCTATTATTATTATATTGTTATTATAATGGCTATTCCGTTCATTTTACAATTTACCTAGTTATTTATAAAACGACTAGGTATATTTTATACAAAGGCTGAATTTGCAATTAGCCTGCGACGTATAAATTTTTTGACTCAAAAGTATGAATTTTTATTAAATAATTTCTTTGAGCCCAACAAATATTCTTCACTCCAAATATATACGTTAACATTAAAATAATATATTCTTCTACATTGGAGTTTGTTAAATATCTTCGAATATTGTTCTGTTGTTGTTGTTATTGTTTCTGAGAAAATTATATTTGTTAGATCATATCCAAAATTAGCACTTGTTTACTGTAGATGAAATTCATTGACAACAAAGAAACTGTTCTCTCGGTGTATTAATTGTCAACAACTTATGTTATCTTGATGACAAAGCTTGATATAGCTAATAATAATAATAGACTGATCCGCTCGAAAGCACGCTGTATTTTTTAAATGTTGCGTTACTATTGAGGTAGGCCAAAAGAAATACTGATGACGCGCATGAATAATCAAGTTTAATACATTTTATCTTTGTTTATTAACCAACATGTAGACTAATTTTATATAAAATGTAAATAGGCGATAAGAAGCTGCAATATCTACCTAATGACTAATATATCTATTCGTGGCCGCAGAGCACCATTCGTGGCAAATCGAAAATAGGTTAAATTTATGTACCTCAGACCGAGATCGTGTGTTGGCGAATATAAAATAGAAATGTAAAAAAATATAAAAGCAAGTACATTTTTTTCTTCGTGCGTGGTTCTTTTCACCGCTAAATATATGGGACATAAAGATAAACACACCCACAAGCATTAAATTAATTAAATGTAATAATTTCATGTAGTCACGGTCAACAGCAACAAACATCTTGTTAAGATTTCAAATATTAGTGTCAAGCAAGATTATATAGAAAATGAGAAAATTGGTTATTTGTAAAACTTGTAATAAAATGAAGATTCCCGTAAAGATACTAACACAGCCCCACAAAAAAAGTATCGGATCTGGTATTCAGATCCATGTATTTCCTTATATTTTTTTCCACTGAATCCGAATATGCCTTCAGATTTGGCCCAACGGGTCTGAGTTTTCGGGAAAATTCAAAAAACAAGTCAAAATTCACAAAAAACGTCATTAACGTCATTTACGATCAAAGCAAATTATTCTACTATTCACTCGTTTAATTCCAATTTATCATCATAGAGTCAGTCAGACAAGCTGGTCCAATTTCATTGAAAAACAGAAAACAGCCTAGAAAATTGAGAATGCAATATAACTTGTAGATTACTCTACTTTCTAAACAAAAAAAAAAAACAATATCTACAAATCATTCTTATTTTTGTTGCTACAACGTGTTCTCTTTTCTTCAAAGGATCTATGTAAAGGGTTACATTTTCGTTTCGTCCCTCTATTTTTCGTTTCTCTTTTTAACAACCAACAAGTTTTCGCCCTATATATATATATAAAGGGCGAAAATTTCCGAATATTTCGAGGCGAAATTGAAAGAAGGTGTATTCGATGGGCCTCAGATTCGGACATTGTTCATGGATGCAACATTCATCACTACAATGAGTAGCGTTGAGAAGAGTGCTTGGACTAGTTTCAAAGCTGTAGCGACAAATATTTTAGGAAACAAGGAGAGTCCTAAATACGAAGAAATTGTATTAAAATTGATAAAAGACTTCCAAGACTTGGGATGTTTGATGGACTACAAGTTGCACTTCCTTCATTCACATCTGGATTGGTTTCCTTAAAGTCTTTGCATAGATCCTTTGCAAAAATAAGAATGATTTGTAGATATCGTTTTTTTTTGTTTACAAAGTAGAGTATTCTACAAGTTTTATTGCATTCTCAATCTTCTGCAACACCAATTATGCCATAAAGATGGCGTTTTTATTCTATTTTCTGTTTTTAAATGAAATTGGACCAGCTTGTCTGACTCTATGATGATAAATTGGAATTAAACGAGTGAAAGATCATACGTCTAGTGAGCTGGTAGAATAATCTATCGTAAATTACGTTTTTTGTGAATTTTGACCAGTTTTTTAAATTTTCCCGAAAACTCAGATCAGTTGGGCCAAATCTGAAGGCAGATTCGGATTCAGCGGAAAAAATACATGGAAATACATAGGTCTGAATACGTGATTCGATAATTTTTTTTGTGGGGCTGTGTAATTATTTAAGAAAAAACGTTCAATACGTAACTCAATTTGAAAAGTGACTTAACATTGATTGGCTTCTGAGCCCTCCATTTATTAAGCAATTGATAGCCTAAATCTTCTGTTTTCGAGTAAAATAATTAAGAAAATTAACCATAAATATAAGCCGACCCTGTGCATCTTGTGCACGTGCGTTGTGTTACAGTATTACTCGTGATTTTGGCCAAAAACTAGGTGTATCTAACAGTACCGAGTGGCGTGTACTACGGGAACAATTATTACACCCCTTTCATGTACAGTGTTCAGACATTAAATAACAATGATTTTCAACCCCGTATGGGATTTTGCCTGTGGTCTCGATATCAAATAGCACAATAGCCAGATTTTACAAGCAATGTGCTTTTTACGGATGTCAATTTCTTATCAAATTGGTATTTTGTAAGAAACCAATAACACAGTACCACAAAAAAAGAGAGTGGAGGGTTCCTTGAACCAGACCAACTTGATCATGTTTTTTGGGCCGCTGAAACTGAATCCAAAACCTGTTTTGCCCCATCACGTCAGCGTTTTTTTCTAACCTCAGAAAACAGCTTGAAACTATGAAACCCAACAATATCAACCCTTAGACCATATAACCTTATACTTTCATAATTCAATAACCTTGAGATTGATAACTTATAACTCTAAAACCCATAACCTGCAAATCTATAACCGCAAAACTAATAAATCTCAAATCCCAATAAACTGCAAACACAAAATGAGCAAAAAAAACAAAAAACTTTACACTCACAACTGAAACTTCAATCTCGGAGAATAGGTTCGCAACAATTTCTGTATTTATAAGATGGTACCTAATTAACTAATTAATTCTGTATCACCTACCACTCCAATGATTTATTTCATATTTATCTCTAATTTTCCATTTCGATAATTCCAAAATAATTTTCGTACATCCCGGTCAGTTCAGTAAACAATTTTTAAATATTTAAACCTACACACTCCCACACAATTTCAGTGGGAATCGCATGCTTTCATCGTCCCCAGCAGCACTCGACCAAAAACGCGAGAGAATTTTCCCCAATTAGCCTTGAAGCGCCACGCAAACTTACCCCGCTACTACACAGGACCAGGGATCGATAAAAAGGGAATAGCGCTTACCGAAAGCGAATACCTCAACGTGGGGGGTACGTTATTTCCACTTTTAAAGTGCTCGGATTTCTCCACCTAAGCCGTGGGAGTCGAGTTTTAGGTTACATCCGCAACAGCTTTCAGCCGTACAAAATCGTACACGGATCAAAGCTGGGAGGTTAAAGAGACCGGTTATCCGGAAAAGTTCGCCGAAGAACTTCCTAGACGGTGTCTATGTACATATCAAAACTGCATACTCTCTTTTAATGGACTTACGGAAGTTCGAGCGTCGCGAGTCTCTTGAAATTGAAGTGGGTTTATTTATTTACCCAGAGGTACATCTAAAAGTTAACTTGTCACATTTATTTTATTGACTTGATATTTTTCAATGCTCCAATACAAGTGTTTCTTTTTTTGTTTTATGATTTCTAGCAAAAGGTTGCATATACTTACGTAGTGTATTTTTTTTAATTTTCTTCATGTTGTGCAAAAGAAAGTACGAAACCTTTCACTTCGTATTACCGTATCAGATCACAGTTTCATGAAGTTTACGTATTCGAACACTTTTTTTTCAACTGTAAAGACAAATACACTATCAGCTCTAATTACGATTGAATAATCAAATAAGTCATTAAATAACACTACAAAACTATATTGCACATATTGCGTATATGAATATAAATGATATACCTAAAGCCCAATAAAATAACATTTTTTTTCTTGTGTCTTGGGACATTTTTGATGTTACTAACATGAATTTCACTGAAATAAGTGTGAAAAACTTCAGATGCCTATTTCACATTCATTTTTCAATTGAAGAGACTTATGTACTAACACTTTTTGTTCACAATAATTTTTTCTTTTAAAATATGAAAATATATACAGGGTGTTCCATTAAAAGATACATGTTTTTTAAAAGATTACGAAAACGCGATGCTGAATTGTTTTTTCGATTGCACCATCAGAATCAATAGGAAAAATGCTACCAGTTTGTTAATTTAATCGATTTCGTATCTCCGATAATAATGGAGTTAGCAATAGTGCGCCAATAAGTGTGAACACCCTGTAATATATATATATAAGCTTTTTACTTTCGACAGAAAAGAATTGTATGGGCCACAGTTGTAACAAATGTTTTTTGCAAATGCATATTAGAGATACAAACCAAACATATGTGTTTTTTAACATACGCTGTATATTTTTAGATAGTATATAATAGAGTGCTTTTTTAATAAAGAATTTGATGTACCTATCTATTATCATACTATTTTGGCCATATCTTCTATATTATTAGACGGGATTAAAATGCACAAAACTGTAACACAAGGTTAAGCAACTTCCGAAATGCAACATTCACTTGTTTTTCCAAGTGTTTTGAAATCACAAGAAATTTTTTACAGCAGTCGTTAGGCTTAAGGGGGGGGGGGGGTAGAAAGTTATATGAAAACTATACAGGGTGGCCTATTTTGCGTAGGATTGCGGGGTATAGACTATACAATGATAGTTAAAGAAAAAAAAAATATATGTATGCGTGCTCTTTTTCAAGTTTTACTTTAGTGATACAAAGAGATCCTGTTTATGTAGGTTGTTTTTCAATAATTTACCGACATCTATTGTCCCTTATATATGGATTGTTCTATGAGATATAAAAAAATGTCTTCTCTTATATTCTTTTCCGTAGACTACAGTTGAGTACTGTTTGTATACTCATATATTTAATCTAACCATATGATTACACAAGTAGATAAATCCGTTAATCCCAGACTTGATAATGGATCTTTCCTTATGTAGTTTCTCATTTAGATGCTTATTTTTCAAGAAATGGAATGTCACAATTAAAAAGATTTTTAACAATTCTGTTGTTTTTCAACATATTCGGTTGAAATTTTGCGTTCATTTTTATCCTAATCCACCATTCTTTTTATAGGAAGTGGGGTCCCGCAGGGATCAGTATTGGGACCTATTATTTTCCTATTATATGTTAATGATTATACGTTAATGATTTACCATACTCTATAGTCAATAGAACGCTGATAACACCACTCTATTAAGTAGAGGCAGAAACTGTCTAGAGGACAATGACCTATTTCCAGAGGCGGACTGGCTAGATGAACCGGCCCGGGAAACCTTCATCAAGCGGCCCGTTTTTTGAAAGAAAAATATTATTCATCATTCTACAGCGCGGACCGGCCCAAAATGACCGTAGCCCATCGGGAAACCTCCCGAGTTTCCGCATAGCCAAGCCGCCTCTGCCTATTTCATGCTAATAAATTAAAATTGAATAATTCCAAAAGACAAAATAGGTATGTATAATATTATATTAATATTGTGACTATAAGTNACAATAATTTTTTCTTTTAAAATATGAAAATATATACAGGGTGTTCCATTAAAAGATACATGTTTTTTAAAAGATTACGAAAACGCGATGCTGAATTGTTTTTTCGATTGCACCATCAGAATCAATAGGAAAAATGCTACCAGTTTGTTAATTTAATCGATTTCGTATCTCCGATAATAATGGAGTTAGCAATAGTGCGCCAATAAGTGTGAACACCCTGTAATATATATATATAAGCTTTTTACTTTCGACAGAAAAGAATTGTATGGGCCACAGTTGTAACAAATGTTTTTTGCAAATGCATATTAGAGATACAAACCAAACATATGTGTTTTTTAACATACGCTGTATATTTTTAGATAGTATATAATAGAGTGCTTTTTTAATAAAGAATTTGATGTACCTATCTATTATCATACTATTTTGGCCATATCTTCTATATTATTAGACGGGATTAAAATGCACAAAACTGTAACACAAGGTTAAGCAACTTCCGAAATGCAACATTCACTTGTTTTTCCAAGTGTTTTGAAATCACAAGAAATTTTTTACAGCAGTCGTTAGGCTTAAGGGGGGGGTAGAAAGTTATATGAAAACTATACAGGGTGGCCTATTTTGCGTAGGATTGCGGGGTATAGACTATACAATGATAGTTAAAAGAAAAAAAAATATATGTATGCGTGCTCTTTTTCAAGTTTTACTTTAGTGATACAAAGAGATCCTGTTCCCATCGGGAAACCTCCCGAGTTTCCGCATAGCCAATCCGCCTCTGCCTATTTCATGCTAATAAATTAAAATTGAATAATTCCAAAAGACAAAATAGGTATGTATAATATTATATTATTATTGTGACTATAAGTCAAAATCGTAACATGAACGGATATAGGGAGGTTGTAGTTATTTGCTCCTCCCTCTATTTTCTTTTTGCATTAATTCAAATGTATTATGTTTTGAATCAACCGTTTTTTCCTAGTGCTTTTTTCACCCTTGTAAAATTTTGATTTCGGAAAAGAACTGGGAGATGTTAAACTTCACTGAATATGTGATATTCACCCGTATATTGTTTTTTCCAATTTTCATTAACGATGAACTAGACTTTATAAAAAACCTTGGGGGCTATCGATTCGAATATATTTATATTTGTTTTGTAATTAAGATTTTAAAAAATGTATTTGTCTTTAGTACAAAATTTGTGGTTTCAGTTTAACAATTGTGAAGGATTGCAAAGAGATAAACCATTTTGCGGCATAGGTACTGTTCTCTCTTAAATATTATAATAAAACTAGCAATACGTGGAAGGTAGGTCGCTATTATAATCCACGTTACTGCTTTCATGTTTTTTTTAAACCCAAAACTACAAACATATATTTTCGGTATGAGATATAATTCTATGAAAAAAATATCGGATTTTTTGATAAAATCTTCCTATATTTTAAATTTGACACTATATCTTAAAAAAGAGGAGCCTAAATAAAAATTTGCATAAGGAATGTGCTATTAATTCATCCAAAGAATCTGTTGTTAACGGTTTGACCCACATTTTTTGTCGTACCCTGTATAGTTAAAAGTATTCAAAATAATGACCCTAAATATGGAAAGTTTTTCTTTTATGACGCATTTTCCTGAGACACCTAATCATAGTTGAAAATACGCTTTTCTTATAAACGAGATGTAAGGTTCACGTATTCAACAGTTGGCTAGAATTTATTTAGAACACGACTAGACTGAAAGGTATGCGGGATTATACAAAACTCATTTATACCCTCTCCGGTCATGAATCGGTTAGCAATTCGTTGTGGTAGATGATTGATTATGGTGAGAAGCACTGTCCGATTATGAACCTATTCAAATTTTCAAAAGCATTTTTCATTTGTCATCGGTTCATTTCAGAGAGGAGTCGTTAAACCATTCACAATCGTGAATTGAGCTCTACACGTCACTGTTTAATAACGGCTAGTTAATGAACTACGGCGATTACACACTGACACTCCAAAGGCTCTAAATACTTTTAGATTATCGAATCATGAGTGTTTTTTAAATGTATTACGCCTACGATTAATGAAGAGAATAATTAATTATTATGAGTACAATACGATTAGATACTTCATTATACAATTGAATTAACAAAAGAATCATGTTTAGAAATTTATACCACTGATATGAAAAAAAAATGTCCTGAAAAATTTGAAAACTGTCTATAGTTCATAATTTCATATATTTGTCAATGTATTTTCGAACGATAATAACCCCAAGGGCAGGATAATTAATCACAGATTTCTAAAGCACATTACTTGGCCTAAAAACGTGCTTGGGGAATTTGTGATAAAATTATGAGGCATTTGGCAATGCCTGAAGGACTCGGTCAGTTTTTTTTAACAAAACATGTTATCTGTAGTATTTTTGCCTCCTGATCACGAATCCGGTGTCAGAATTGAGCTACCACATCACAGGAATTTCCTAACCTCAAAAAACAGGTCAAAAATAGCAAAAATTCACGAAAAAGTAAAAAAAAAATTTCTATATTCAAATGTTTATTTATATAGTTAAGACCCCGCCGAACGTGAATTAGCGGTCAGAATTGATGGTTCTTCTTCTAACCTCAAAAAACGGGTCAATTAAGGTCAGATATCACGAATTTTCAAAAAATAACAAATTCGCGACAAATTTGGTATACGGGGGTTTTCGGGGTCGCTGATCGCGAATACGAGATCAGATTTACAAAAGATGTAGCCGAAATAAAGGAGGTTAACACATGATTGGGTACTCAGTTTATAAAGTAAAATATTACAAAATAAATTTCGCAATCCTGACCACGAATACGTAATCAGCGACCCCGAAAACCCCCGTAAATTAAATTTGCTGCGATTTTGTTATTTTTTGAAAAGTTGGTCGGCCATCTTGGATCGGCCATCTTGAATTTTGCAAAATTGACCTCGGATCCGTGATCAGTGACCCAGAAAACCCCCGTATACCAAATTTGGCGCGAATCTGTTATTGTCTGAAAATTCGTGATATCTGACCTTCTTAATTGACCTGTTTTTTTGAGGGTTAGAAAAAGAACCATTAATTCTGTCCGCGGATTCACGTTGGGCGGGGTCTTAACTATATAAATTAACATTTGAATATAGAAAAAAAAATTTTTGTATTTTTCCTAGCACTTTTTCATGATTTTTGAGGTTAGGAAATTCCTATGATGTGATAGCTCAATTCTGATACCGGATTCGTGATCAGGAGGCAAAAATACTACGGATAACATGTCGCATGAAAATACATTCCACTAAACCACATTTTACAGCATGTTTTTATTTAAATTTTTTTATAGAAATTTTTAAAAACAATATTAGGATATCTGACTGAGATGCGCAGTAACGGTTTTTGTTACACCTGTGACTTTTATGCCATTATTATATTGTTAGACCAGGTACATAAACCAAAACTCGATAAACACCGTACTTTAAATATATTATTTAGTTTCAGTTATGTCACATATACAGACATGTTCTTGGTATTTATTATGGTTATGAATAAAACAAATGGATCTGCTGATGATAAAAACTGAAACATATAAATAAGAAGCCAAAATTTCTCATCCATTGGTGCTTGATAGCTGAAAAATGCTACATACATGTAAAAACGAAAAAAATTACAATCATCTTCAACTGTGTTTTCCAAATTCGTTTTGTTAATACACTTAAATAAATTTTGTAAATTTTTTAGTGATTTTTTTAAAGGCTGTACTTAACTCATTGGAAAATGGTTGTCAAGATAAAAAAAAAAATTGAAGCTTTAAGTTTCTAGTTTCAAGATCGTTCGACAATTTTTTTTTTAGTTACGATTATCGATCAATCGAAAGAAATACCTCGAGAAACAAATTTTTCAATTCTTTTTTTTTATGAGATTTAAGTACAAGTTGGTAACAATTCGAATGGCGTACAATTTAAATAAAATTCTTTAAAATTTAATAAAAACTTATATGAAGAGTTATTTGCGATATTGCTTGAACAGTTCGCATTAACTTTACAATTGTTTCATTGGACATTGAACTGCCAAAACAAATTTTTGTTTTTTTTTATAGCTCTCTGTAACAAATTCAAAAATAACTCATTTACGTTCCCGGCATTAAAGCAAAATTTCCCCGTTTTATGAACCAATTAATTTTCTAGTGGCATTATTAAGTGGCACTGATAGTGTGCAGATATGAATTTCCTTTCAAATGCCGCTTCCGCCTCGACCGGCTTACATGTGACCGTACCGACTCTATCATAGTAGCCGAGTTTATTCTTAGTACACACTTACAAAACGTAATGAAGCTGCTACATACGATAAGTATATTCATAGATTTAAGAGTACAATTATCTGCGTATATCTTATTGTTAGTTCAGACCCTAAAATCCTGTTGCCAAAGGGCTCCAAATGAGTTTTAAATAATAAAAAAAGTCCAAAAAAGGCTAGTTATCATGGGCCAAAACGACTTAGAGCATGACTATCTGATTATTTGACAAATATCGGTCAGTATAAAAGGGAAAAACCTATACATAGACGAAACACGAAACATGATTTGATACACATGATATTTAGCGCCTTGAAAGGTTGGATTGATCTTAGTAATCAGCATAACAGAAAACGAACAGTAAAATAGTCACAGTAAAACAAAAGTGCCACCAAACAGAAGAAAAAAATGTTGAAATAGTCTGATTGGAATGGACAATACATGTTACAGTAGACAATTAAATCCATCCTTATTCAAAAGACGCAAAAACGATAACACAAAGAGGAATGAGATTTCCTGAAAATTGTACCATATGAAGGTTATTTGGCGTACCCAAATTTTTGAACCTAGAAAAAAATACTTCTGCAACAATTTTGCTAAAAGCAAAGGACGCACAAAGCTACTAAGGCTTCCACTGTATCACTGTATATCCAAATCCATAGAATAAATATGGCATTAAACATAATAATATATCAAATAAATGTCAGTGTGTTTCACATGTATAAAACTGTTAAATATTCATACCGCTAATATTATAGACATATTTAATATAGGTGATAAAACTCAAATGATTTAACTTTTATATTTATTATACACATTAATAATTATTTATTTATTAAACAAGTTTTATTTTATTGTGTATTGATTTTTAAAATAAACGTTTAATTATTATAGATATAATATTAGTAATTAATTTCCTATCAATTCAAAACATCTTCTTTCTATACCTAGTTAAATAGAAATATATTATTGAAATACAAATTAGTGCAATTAGTGGTAACTCGACGCAGTCAGTCTCTTCAATCTAAGAATTTACTTTATGCCAGGTTGCTGATAGAAACAAATTCACAACAGCGACGATTAAAGCGCATTTGCGTATATTGGTGAACTAGGTCGAGTATTCCGTCAGCAAAGACACTGACACACAAATAATGTAACTACTAAACATCCACTGATATACCTTAGAAATACCCCAGAATATATTTTTTCGAGCAAAAATAATGCTGGGTTAGGACTCTCACGAAGACTTAATTAACATGAAGTGAATCATTCAAGAACATAAAACAGAATAAAACCTGATAAATATGTAGAGCATACGTAGAATTCCCTTTAGTACTTCAGTTATTTCAAATTTTATGGGGACTATTTTTTTTTGTAGGAATTATATTGAGGTTTATAAACTATGACAATTTTGTAATTCTTATATTTTTTAAAAAGTATTGCGTTTTTTATGTAAATAGATATCTATGAAATTCCTACTCCAGATCCATATAAAACTTTGCATTCTATTTCAATATGCGTTACTTCTTCACATTTTAGAAATTCAAGAATTGTCAACAGAATGCTTCTAATCCTGATTTGAAGCAGAATATTCGAAAACAATTTGCTTTGGTTTCAATTCAGTCGAATAAATTTGGGCAGTTATTACAAGAGAAGTTATCTTAACACAATGGAAACATAGATAATAAAAATATAATACAACAAAAATTTATGCAAATGCAAATTATAAAAGAGTCAACAAAATGTAAAACAGGATAACATAACGATATGAAATGTATGAGCTTTACACAAATGTATCGTCTACAGAAGAAAATTCACAGAGTAAAAAAAATAACGAAGGATATCATTATTTCCCAGAATAATATCTATCTGAGGAGCAACACATTAGGTATAAAAGATAAATTGCAGACCTCATTATGCTGAGAATACTCCAAAATAATGAAATGGAACAAAGGCCTGCAGCCTACAGCAGTAACATATGACATTTGCGTGACTTGAAATTATCCGTTTGAATCGTCTGCAGAAAATTGGCATATTCCCTTAATGCGGATAGGCGTCATGTGTGTTACCCGTCAATTTAAGGTTCTGTAACAAACATAGACCAGCCGCAATTCACATAGGAATAGCTGCCTCATATCGTGAAAATAGTAATAGAATCGTCAACTGTTGTTGACCCTTAACAAAACAACTGTAGACCCCCACCAAACTGGAAACTGGCAGTTGTTACAATATTTTTTAATCACAAGTAGTTGTACTGATCCCACCATACATTCATAAAGACATCACTTTAAATAAATACTGAAAATGTAGATATTATTAAAACGTATGATTACAAATACTTGGTCTACTTAATTTAAATACAATGTGTCTAAACGTGGCTTAGAGCGAACGAGACCACGGTTAAACTTAGAGGAAGCAGATTTCTAGCTCTTTTAAGAGGATCGAAAATGTCCGATTAACAACTTCGTAAATTACGAGTTTCTAAAGAATGTATTTTATTTTCAATGAACGGGGTTAAAACCTCAAAATAATAGTTATTATGTAAGAATGTAATAAAAACTTAATGAAGACTATAACGGAATATAGATATAACTGGAAACATAGAAATATACCCTGTTTCGCATTTAAACAAAAGGAATATTAGTAAGAAAGAGTTTATAGAGTGGGGACCATTTTGGTGATGCATGTTTGGCTCGATGTTTGGTATCTTGGAAGCTGTATACGAGATCGGAAAATGGTTAAATGGGGAAAGTTTTCGACAGTTCTGTTCACTAACATAATGGCGCTTGCAGACCGATCCTAAGCTCTTCAGGTTTTTTATAAGTTATTCTGAAAAAAAGTAAATGTGGCGTTTTCGAAAATGGTCTGTACTTTTTTTTATTTAGAGGAATTTTTAAAATCTTCGAACAGTTTTTCACTGCAAATGTTTTTCGAATAATTTCACTGTATATTTAGATTTTTCTTATGGACGCCATATTGAATTTTAAGCTGATCGAATAGAGCATTTTGTGGCTTCTGAATGATAAGAAAAATTTTCAAAAACAATATTTTAATATTTTTAATAAATCTGGCAACACCGCATAATTTTTCGAAACTATTATAGAACAGCCTCAAATTTTTGTAAAAGCTTATCATTAATGTCATGGCGTTGAGTGAAAAAATTACGCTATGCGTTATTCGAATGAAAATTAGATACTTCTGATTTACAATGCAAAACGGTTTCTGGATGTAGAGTTCCATATGAATTATAGGACTGTGCTCTATATAAATTCTTAAAAGTATTAAAAATATTTTGAGATTGACCTGATTTAAGGTACCTAGCTGAATTAAATCAAACTTTAAATTACATGAACGAATTACATCGGTAGGCAGGTACATTTAACAGAAATAGTGTGTTTAAGTTCAAACTAAATTAACAACCACTTAAGTTCTCGATGTAATTGTTGCCTACCTCAATAAATCAGTTTTAATGTTTGCTTTAACAAGAGGATTCGAGCAAGAATGTAACTATAAAATCGATTAAGATTAATAATGTAATAATACCTACAAATAGGTATCGATTTCGCATAAGTCTAAATTGCACTTCATTTAATCCTTATCTAAAAGATAAACGAAAGTATTACGAAATAAAAAGATATCAATTCATAGAAAATCATCGTATATAAAATAATTTAGGTGTGTGGTTTTGAATGTCACAATAGGATTGCAAAATTGTTTTGTGTAGATATTCAACTTTAATCTCACACAAATATTCTGTTCATATCATTTATTTCGCAGGAAGTCTAAAAACGTAAGGAAATTGTTATTTTCTGTTACAAAAATAACTTATTACCATTAAAACGTATTTCATTTAGAAACCCACACAGAAGTAACTTATTTATTAACTATAATTATGAGTAGTGACAGAAATACATCATCTGCAATATCATGAAATACCTAGTCATAATTGGATATGTAATTACTGTAGAATTTTCATTATTACGCTAAAAGCAAGTTAAAAATACAATTTAAAGATTCCAACTTATATTCCAACAATACAGAATAATATTTGGTGGAACTGTAGCTACTAAAATAATAATATTAATTAAACATATGCATTAATGTTTCCAATAATATCCCAAGAGGAACTTTTTGCAGACAATGCGGTCAATTTTCAAAGAGAATTACCAGGTTGATTATAAGGATACAAATATGCTGGATCGTGGATCTGCTTGGTTGTGATTTCTAACATATGGGTGTCCCAAAGTCAGAATAACTAAATTCGACTTACTAAAAGTCTCTTAGCTTTCGAGATACAAGCAGTTTTTAAATACGTGCAAATGTCAACCCTAGATGAATGTCGCGGGTGCCTTACAAATAAAATAATCATTAAAAACACAGTAAAAACATTTTTTTGCGAGAAAATCGTAACAGAACAATTTTTTTATTAGTCTTGATAATTAAAAAAGAAATATGAAATACCTAGTATGTACCGTAGCTGGGACACTTGAAAGATTTACCTAGTTAGGATTTTTACAAATTTCAAAAAAGTACGTATATTTCGAAAACTAAAGAGACTTTTACTAAGATCGAAATGAGTTTTCTAGGCATAGTATATCACCCCTTGCCAGCTCTTTTGGGATGCCCTAAATATATACCTATTCACTGTAACTAAAAATGGCCATCAGAAGACAGAACACTGGGCAATCCCGATTTTTGAAAGCTACGAAATTCTCGGTTGAAGAGAACTGAAACAGCGTTACCGATTACCCAAGAACCTAATGGCTACCCTTGACTAATCGAGGGACGTCTCAGGGCCCCAGAACCCTAAAGAATTTCTTAATTCCTGTTCGATAAGGTCGTGCTGGGAACTGTAGAACATGGTATTGTTCCTTTCTCTAAGCGGTAAACTCGTCCACAAAATGTCCATTAAATCTTACTAAAAGATGTTTTTTTAATGCCTAATTAAGTTATTTTATTTGTCGATCTTACAGAAAGAAAAACCATTTGAATTTCCACCCTAATATTTACTTTACATTATTCAGAATAATGACATAACATCTGCAGGGTTACTACTATCAATAATTTGCTGATATAACTCTTGACTGACTTTGGCACAAGGGTTTGTATAATAATTTATTTTTTTCACGGACGACAAAATACCCAAATAAAGAAAAAAGAAATAAATAACTTTAGGCAATGAGTTCGAAGCTAACATTCTATAGCGCAAATTAAAATAAGTGTTATTTACCGCAAAACATTTTTTCAAAAACTATCCATATACTAATATAATATTAAACATATTTTTGTACTACAATAATTATGGTTAATTGGATGGAAGTTTGGATGGACTCGACGACGTTTTGAAATAATCAGCATTCGGACAGGTAATTAATTAAAACGTGCTCGTAATGGGATATACTTAGTCATTCTGCACGTTGCAAGAGTTATGTAATAAATTAAATTTGCACAGGTACACTTTAGCTCTCAAGGTCCAAAAAAATATATGGCATCGCTTAGAAGTTACACACCTGATCTGTGTAATGTATACTTTTAACGTTACGATTTCCATAATGATATAAGTTCACTGCAGTTATACAAGTAGTCTCTTATACATAAATTATATTAATTGAAGCAATATAAAATGAAGAAGTATATATTTAACCATTATATAAATTTATTAATACAGTCCAATTGATATTTAAAAACCAATAAACTTTCACATATTTTTATAACCTAATAAAAATCTAGTTGTCGACAATAATTCGCAGTTTGAAAAAAGAGAATAACTACGAAAGGAAAAATTCTTCCTATCAGAAAATTCCAAACGAAACATTCTTCTCTATGTCAACATTTTTCCTTATGCAAAATATAATATGTACAATAATGCAATATAATTAAATTTATCGCATTTCATTTTCTCCTGCATTATAAGTACTTTCCTTTAAAATATAATTAGTGCATTCATGCAATAATTTGTTGATAACAAAACCTCTGTGAACGGTAATTGAAACCCACCCAAATTTATTGTACCATAAACTTTATAAAATACCATCCAACTATTATTAGGTTATTATTATCTGGGTAAAACCCATATAAATTGAGAATTCTGCAAAATTAGAATTAGTAAATTCTGAATTATTTATCAATCACAAGCAAATTAATACATTAGGTTCATTGGAAGTGAAAATAAGCACTGGTAACGCAACATACCTACAAAGTCTCACATTTTACCCGCGATAATTCAGTAACCCCTAGCCCTAGAGGAAGTAACGACAAAAGGCAATTTGCTGTGCGAATTTATTTTCTAAATTTCATCGCNTCCAAATTTTCAGAACCAACTTGACAACATTTTTATTTGAACGCTCGTTATAATATTAAACATATTTTTTGTACTACAATAATTATGGTTAATTGGATGGAAGTTTGGATGGACTCGACGACGTTTTGAAATAATCAGCATTCGGACAGGTAATTAATTAAAACGTGCTCGTAATGGGATATACTTAGTCATTCTGCACGTTGCAAGAGTTATGTAATAAATTAAATTTGCACAGGTACACTTTAGCTCTCAAGGTCCAAAAAAATATGTGGCATCGCTTAGAAGTTACACACCTGATCTGTGTAATGTATACTTTTAACGTTACGATTTCCATAATGATATAAGTTCACTGCAGTTATACAAGTAGTCTCTTATACATAAATTATATTAATTGAAGCAATATAAAATGAAGAAGTATATATTTAACCATTATATAAATTTATTAATACAGTCCAATTGATATTTAAAAACCAATAAACTTTCACATATTTTTATAACCTAATAAAAATCTAGTTGTCGACAATAATTCGCAGTTTGAAAAAAGAGAATAACTACGAAAGGAAAAATTCTTCCTATCAGAAAATTCCAAACGAAACATTCTTCTCTATGTCAACATTTTTCCTTATGCAAAATATAATATGTACAATAATGCAATATAATTAAATTTATCGCATTTCATTTTCTCCTGCATTATAAGTACTTTCCTTTAAAATATAATTAGTGCATTCATGCAATAATTTGTTGATAACAAAACCTCTGTGAACGGTAATTGAAACCCACCCAAATTTATTGTACCATAAACTTTATAAAATACCATCCAACTATTATTAGGTTATTATTATCTGGGTAAAACCCATATAAATTGAGAATTCTGCAAAATTAGAATTAGTAAATTCTGAATTATTTATCAATCACAAGCAAATTAATACATTAGGTTCATTGGAAGTGAAAATAAGCACTGGTAACGCAACATACCTACAAAGTCTCACATTTTACCCGCGATAATTCAGTAACCCCTAGCCCTAGAGGAAGTAACGACAAAAGGCAATTTGCTGTGCGAATTTATTTTCTAAATTTCATCGCTTTTGAGATACAGTGTGTTAAAATTAAAAATAAAGTTATATCTCTATCTTCGGACCATTGTGTGCACAATACATGAATAAAATGGTTTTCAACACGAAAAGATACGTCTTAATTCAAACCAGTGGCGTAGAAATGAGGCAACAATTATGGTACGCCACTGGAAAATGTTTTGTCATTTCTTTAAACGCAAAACGAAAATGACCCATGCCTTTTTGTATAGCTTTCACCGTTTTGGTAAAAATTATCAATTTATAAAGATGATAATACCTTTTTAAATAAATGCAGAATTTGAATGATTTTACAATTGTGTTCAAAATGGCGTTCCATGTAAACAAATCACATTCGATATGTCTCCTCACATCCGCCGAAATTCATAAATATTTCTGTACTATATAAAACTATTGATAGCCTTATTTTTAAAAGTGTACCTAAATCTGTATCTCATAAATTAACCGTTTCTATAAAAAATATTTTTCAATTTGACCAAGCAAAAGTTTCAGCGATTAGTTCAATATGGTGCTCTTCGCACAAAATTGTGTGTACAGATTTAAAAAAATTGGGTCAAATAAAAAACAGTGTTGTATTTTCAAAATAACTAGTAAACCCAGCCGGAGTAGGTCTGCGAGCGTCTTTAAATTGAATAATCACAAAACTTTTCTTTTCCAATGGCGTGCCATAATTTTTCACGAAAATGTAACCAGCGTACATCATGTCTACGTCAATGGTTAGAGATGAGACTTAGTTTTTTCACGTGAATGCTATTTAATTAATGTACTTTGCACACAAAAAATTGTTGAATTTTCGCAAATTAAATTCTAAACAAGACGATTTAGATCAATTTATTACAAACATCAACGCCTAGTGAGTTATAGCCTACTGAATATAGTACCGCCAAACTTCATTTTTAACATCAGTGTTTTAGTTAGACTTCTTTGTTTATTTGAGTGTAATATATTACTGGAATACGTGAGAAAATGACAGAGAATGAAGTGCGTTTTTATAGAAACAAGATAAAACAATATTTGTGTTCGAAAATAAGTATCAATTAATATGTCAAAATAGTAAGTCAAAATAATAATAACACTTCTAAAATTACTTCGATTTAAAATTATACAATACATGTCTATTGTATAAATCAATCTTAAACATACACTTTTAGTTTTAAATCCATTCAACATAAAACAAATTAAAATGATATGTAAGACATAAGATATTGAAGGCATTCCAGTAATAAACAATACTATACCATCTTAGTTTATCCTTAACAAAATTCTCACTTGACACAAACACGAACGTATTTTTTTCCAGTTGTTAACACTTAAAACACTTCTTTTAACACTTTCTACGACATTTCCGTTAAAAGGCTTATATTATAGTTCGTAGGTACAAATAAATATTATACACTATATACAAAAATGTACAATATATACAAATGTGTTCAGACGTGCCTTTATGGCGTCAATACGCGTAGAAATTCTCTGGTGAACTAAATTGGGGTGGCTGAACGACGAGATCCGTTGGGGTAACGGTACCGTGCAACCCCTCAGGTAGTAAATATTTTACGATCGTGCCCGCTTTGGCCGAGTTATGGAAATTTTCCAGCGTAAAAGGACAAACGAATAGGTACAGAAGCCTTCTTCTCAGAAATATCGTAGAGGCCCCTTTTAATTATACAAAAAAAAAATAATGAAAAAAAATCCCACATCTATTTGGGATACACTGCAAATCAAGTTTGTAATATAACGTTTATAAAACTTGCTTACATAATTTTCTATTTTGACTTCCTGCACTACAATGAATAACAATTTTTTTTAAAACACCGCCTATAAATTTAAGCAGATAATTAGTAACTATTATTTAAATGAAGCGTGGTGTTTCAACTTCAAAATGCGCTTTTTCTGGAATTCAGACAAAAATTGAAATTTTTCAACATAAGAACGCAATTAATGCACTAGCGATCAGTTAAAATACTGCAAGCAACAAAACACTGAAATTGAAATATGCATTTGGAAATAATTTCCGCATTGTTTTATATCCATAATATTTTTTATCCAAAATAGAGTGTTTACGAAAAACATACCACACCGATGCTGTTAAAAATAGATTTATTTTTCTATGAGCTACAGATATATATACTAAAAATGCTTTTTTTCTATGGGATTTTTGTATGAACTCTAGACCATAACTGATGATTCGAACTATGGACATGCGTAATTCTTTGTTTTATTCGTTATGGTCCTGGACAAGTTTTCAGGAAAAAAAATCGGAACAATTAATTACAAACGAAAGTCGGAATATTTGGAAAAAATACAAAAATCGTATCTGACAATAGGAACGACATATTTGGTTGATTCTATTTTGTTTTGTCAGCTATGCTCCCGGGATGGAAATATGTCAATTTAATGTTTCCAATTGAAAAAAAATCTGGAAGATCTGGAGAAAAACGCATTCCAGCCTAACGCATGTAAAATGGAAACATTGCAGTACTTCTGAATATACGCCTCCTCAAATTGAATATCCACAGCCACAATAGTTAATAGATACAATGATCACTCAGAAATGCGTTTTTTTTTTCTCATTTTTACTTTGTTTACACATTTCCAATAGCTTTCCACAAATTCTCAAAACGATCACAAACAAATTTTTGAACAGGACAACGTCTGTCGGATTAGCTAGTATTTTTATAACGGATGATTTTAGATGGTGAAAAAATAGTAAAATTTCTTTCATATTATGCAGTTTTAGGAAGTTTTAGATGTCTAATAAACGTGATTTATCTTAATGTTTGTTTCGTGAGAAATCTACGAGATATGGGTCTATCATCTTCAGTTTTCAAGCTAATTTTTTAAAACAACAAAATAAGCTTATACAGGATCGGAAAGTCCCCATGGTTCATCGGCCGTTACATGAGAGCGATAAATAACGTCAAAGAAATCCGTGCGATAGAGAAAGATGGCTATAAATAAGAAGTGGATCTTATTTGTGGAAGGGCGAAGTGGGCGGTGACTATTAGACACCTTCATTATAGCCATCTTTGTCTATCGCACAGATTTCTATGACTTACTTTATCGCTCTCACGTAACGGCCGATGAACCATGGGGACTTTCCGAACCTGTATAACACGTACTGACTGAAATTTAGTAGTTTAATGTTTACGAGATGGTTTGCAGCAAGTGTAAAACAAATTCAGATAAACACATACGATAGTATGAATTTTAATATTGGATTATGAATTCTGAATCAATTTTAAACAAAAATTCACCTTTTTGTTTATTAACTGTTGCTATTTTTGAGTTGCAGTTTCAAAGTTAATAAAAACGCACAAATAAAACACAACAATCACTAGTATATGAGCATTTTTTGTGTAATTTATACAAAATGATACCGATAGTACGGCTGGTCCATTTTCGATGGGATTTCAGGGTATCTCAGAAACTACTACAGATATGATAAATCTGACACCACGTTCTCGAGCTCGATTTTCATGGCAAACTCGACAGTCAAATCAGAAATTTGCTATCTTCATTTGTTTCTGAGTTACAGGGCGTTTCTCGTTATTGTGACACTTTTTAACATGTCTGTATCTCAGCTGTTAAATAAGTTAGAGTTAAAGTGAAAACTGCTCAAGACTAATTCTTTGGCGTAGAATTGAATGCCGGTATTAGATTTTTAGTAGATCTTAAGATTTCGGAGTTATGACCCAAAGTTATATTTTTTTAAATGGAAATCGTAGCTGACCATGGCCTAAAAAAATAGAGATTTTTTTCCGCTTTTCAGCAATATATCACATGCTATAGTTATTTTTACAAACACGGGAGATACGGGGTGTTTCATATATAAATTATATTTTTTTTCCTTTTTAATATGACCGGCTATGAAAATACAGATAAAACTATAATTCTTACTTTTACAAAAGTCATATCTGTTGTAAAAATATGACATTTATTTTAAATGCACAACATATACTCGTGTGATAATATAATACTAACGAAATTTTAGGAGATAGGTGGATAGGAACAAACGGACCGATCAGATGGCCAGCTAGGTTACCTGATTTGAGTCCGTTGGACTTTTTCCTTTGAGGTTTTCTAAAAGACATTATATTTAAAATTCCTTTTAATAATATTTCAAATACCTATACATTTAATGAATGCTACCCGAAGCGTTGCCAGAAATTGCGTGAAATGTGTGATAGTTGAGGGACGGCAATTTGAACATTTAGCTGTCATTTTTAAAAGTTTTTATTCATGTAGATACTTACTATTGTTTAATTTACGTTTAATATTGTAACTTTAGTTGAAGTGGAATAAAAATTTGAAAACTCTACATTTTCTTATCTGTAATATATATTTTAAATAAACGTCATATTTTTACAACAGATGAATTTTGTAAAAGTAAGAATTATAGTTTTGTATGTAGATATTTTCATAGCCAGCCATATTAAAATGTAAAAAAGGATCGAATCGAACACCCCATATCTTCTGTGTTTGGAAAAATAACTATAGCTTGTGGTATATTGCTGAAAAGCAAAAAAAAATCTCTATTTTTTTAGGTCATAACAAGCTACGATTTTCATTTAAAAAATTATAACTGAGTCATAACTCCGGAATCTTAAGACCTACTAAAAATCTAATACCGGCATTCAATTCTCCGCCAAAAAATTAGTCTTGAGCAGTTTTCACTTTAACTCTAACTTATTTAACAGCTGAGATACAGACATGTCCAAAAGTGTCATAATAACGAGAAACGCCCTGTAACTCAGAAACAAATGAAGATAGCAAATTTCTGATTTGACAGTCGAGTTTGCCATGAAAATAGCGCTCGAGAACGTGGTGTCAGATTTATCATATCTTTAGTAGTTTCTGAGATACCCTGAAATCCTATCGAAAATGGACCAGCCTGTACAAACAAAATGTTTTTAAGCTGATATATTGAGGAAAACAACTACGCTGAGAACTAATGCGCAAGCCAGAATTGAATTATATCTCGTAATATATAGAATGCAGCTAAAATTATTCGTAGGCTGAATCCACCAGACATATACCGGTTTCGAACTTACATATATGCAATATGTGGGACAACCGACGAATATAAGCTTTCGGAGTAAGAACATCATATAAAAAAGAAACGTAGAGAGATAAGTGTTCAATATCAGTAAAATAAATAACCCCATAAGAATCCGATGGATTAAAATGTAGAGAACATTGAGGACATTAGATAGGGTAGATACGTTGTATCAATCAGCTTGGACATTGCTTGTTTAACCACTGAAATTGAACATTTGAAAACTAAAAAACCACAAATAATTTTTAAAAATATAATTTGTTTGACACTCTCGTTAGTTCCTAACGTTATAGCTTTTTTAATTTTATACACTCAATGCCATTTTGTAAAAACTAACATAAAAGTTCAGTGAAATATGTTAGAAAACTCGTAAGTCTACGTCACTGAATTTTTTTGTCGACCTTCAACTTTCATCGAAATAAATATTTCATCAAATAAATATTTCTGAGCTGTTACCAAAAATAATTTTACTTTTTTTAACTCCAACAACTTATAAAACTGTTAATAAATAATTGGGCAAACAACTTATTTAAAAAGTTAAAACGGCGTTAGTTACACCGCTTTTCCGATATATTTCAGGTCACAAGAAGACACTGTTTCAGATGTACTACTCGATATTGCAATTCCGCATTCCCACTCTGTTGAGAACAATTGCTGCACAAAATGCTCGAACCCATATGTGACGGGCTGCTGAATCATGTGGCATCGAATTAAAGGAGTTACATGCACTTTACGAACTGTTAAATGCGTATGAAATACAACGCGTAGGAGCATACTGTTATGGTTACAAACGATGTTCCTGTACGCTCGAATAGTAAATGACATCATTTAAGTTTCTATAATTTTTGTACAGCATGCCCTACGTAACCTAATAGACGCATACGTCATTAATAAATATCATCTTGATCACTTTTAATGAATTCCCTTTGGGAAGGTATGCACCCATAGAGGTGCATCATCCACCTTTGGAAGACATTTTGTGTAACTGTCTTAGGAACTGATGTCGTAGTTGTCATGACGGCGTTTATCAATGTCATAAGAATGTTATCATCCTTTGCTTTATTTTCAGCTACAGAAAAAGATCTGATAAACAGGAAGGATATTGCAACACTGGTATTTGTTTGGAAGCCAAAGCTCTAATAAAGAAAATAAAATATGAGCAAACGCATTGATCTAAGGCAAGATTGATTAAGATGTTGACAAATATGTCGACTCGCTTCTGCCCAACGTTCATTTCACACTGCATTCTTATTACGACCAAATAGTAATTACTTCACAGTAGTAAAAAGGCATGCTTGAAAGGCTAGACAGTAAAGATGTCGGCTCGTTTCTGCCTAACTTTTTCACACTGCGTTTTTATTACGACTAAATAGTAATTACCTCAAAGTACTAAAAATGCTTGCTTGAAAAGTTAAGACAGTAAAGATCCAACTTTTTTGCTATCATATCAATCAACTGAAAACTTCATCGTCTTATATGAAAGTTAATAATCATTGTAATTGCGCTGCACTGCAAAGTGAAATAAATAAAATCTATCGTTGGACTCGTCTGAATAAATTATATTTTAATATCAAAAAATGTTTCGTTATGACATATGCTAAGAAAAAACGTCCTATTGTTTATGAATATGAGATTAATAATATAGCACTGGCTAGGGTGGAAACAATGAGGGATCTCGGCATTGTCTTTGATTCGCAGCTTACGTTTAAGGATCATATATATTCTATGACAAATACAGCCATGAAAATGTATGGTTTTGTTATACGCAATACTAAAGTATTTACTAATATAAGTGCTTTAAGGCAACTGTATATATCGTATGTTAGGCCACATTTAGAATATTGTTCAGTGATTTGGTCACCACATTATAATGTTTATATTAACTTGATTGAAAGAGTGCAAAATAAGGCTTTAAGATATTTGTATTATAAAGAGATTGGAATTTACGATTATATTCAAGAAAAGTCAATGTTAAGGAAAAAGTATGATCTTAAATTGCTTGAAAGTCGTAGAAAATGTAATCATGTCATATATTTGCATAAAATGATACACGGTATGGTGGATAATTGTAAGTTTCTTTCTTTATTACAATTGAATGTACCTTCGTACCCTACTAGAATTTATAGGACTTTTCACTTACCAACAGCTACCACAAATTATCACTTAAATTCTCCATTATTTAGATTATGTACAATTTACAACAATATACAAAATCATTGTGATGTATTCAACGCTAGTAGNTTACACTATGTGTGTACCAAATTTCAAGTGTCAGCAAAGCTTCGAACAAATTTGGCAAAGTTTCGAGTTTCAGATGCCGATGAATGTATAACACCTTATAGAACAAAAAGTTTTGCTCTCCTGATTTTCGGCTTTAGCGTCATTATTGTATATATATTGAACTATAGTTTTCGAAAGTTTTATCACTTTTTGTTTATAATTGACATTTTTACAGCAACTTAAAAAAATTGGCGTTTTATACCGTTTTTTCAATCTCACGGCTTTGTTATTGCAAATTTCGTAATCGGACCACCGCCATTTTGCAGCTATTTTTATTACGAACAAAATCATGTCCTAAGCATTTTTTCGTACAAAGTCATCCCGCTGTTATTTAAAGAAAACTACTAAAAAAAATTTTTTTCGCGATTAAATTGTTAATAACTTTATTTCCTGATAAAATACTTTGTCAGCAAATTAGCCTGTTATTGTACTCATCATTTAAAGTAGACCTGTGTAGTTATTTCCGGGTTATCAAGGTTTGACACACGCCGAACCTCTGCCAACTGGACTAGTCATATATTTGCCTAAAATGATACACGGTAATGGTGGATAATTGTAAGTTTCTTTCTTTATTACAATTGAATGTACCTTCATACCCTACTAGAATTTATAGGACTTTTCACTTTCACCAACAGCTACCACAAATTACCACTTAAATTCTCCACTATTTAGATTATGTACAATTTACAACAATATACAAAATGATTGTGATGTATTCAGTGCTAGTAGTAAGTCCTTAAAGCTAATGTTAAATGATTTGTTTTAAGTTTATATCTTATACTTGTTAACTTTAATGTTGTTACATACTCTGTATTTCGTTTCTCATATACTCTGTAATTGGGCTATGCCTGTTGAGTATACTTTGTTAAATAAATAAAACTGGTCACAGGACATTGTCTGTGAATGAGTTTTTAACTAGTACCGAAACTAGTACATAATAATATAAATGTGGTAAAACATCTTCACTTTTATGACATGTAAGATGTCAGGAGTAGAATGGCGAGATTTAAAAATCTGTTACTATACTAGTATGAAGGATAGGTTAAGCATCAATATTAGTAGGTACATCTTATCTTCTCAAAGGGAATACTTATACAGTAATTACTACATTCGGCAATGACGTATGTTTATTATCAGTAAATTTACTTGAAATAACATTTGAGTGAAAGAAATTGAGACTGTTAAAATCAGATATAACACTTGTTAGAACATTGAACGTTTTGAACAAACCTCACAATATTTGCCACTTCACAAACAACGACTGAAGCTTTTAAAGATTAATAAAAATAATATTGTACGTGAAATTCTGGCTAAGCCGCCATTGTATTACATAATGAAGTGGCAGTAATGATGTGTAAAGGCAAATATTTTCCTGACTAAATTTAATATAATTATTTAAGAATTTAAAAAGTTCGCATGGTTTTTTTTTCGATGTTCTTTAAAATGTACAATGAAAGTAATAATTTCATGGCTTTTGATATTTAGATATTTCTTGGCGATAAACAATTTTGCATATTTTAAATTGCATAAATTTAAATAATAAAACTATGTAGAGATTAGTAGAAATCAATTTATGGCTAAAAAAAAAATACAAAATATATGCTCTGATTGCAACCGACAGAGTAATTAATTATTCTACCTGTATTTCTTTAAACCATAGTAAATAATATATCCACTTAGTTTTGAAAAAATGCAATATTTAATTCAACCGTGCTTCTTTTCAGGTTTATACAGGGTGATTCAGAACTTATCCAAAAAAAAATTCTGGATATACAGGGGACCCTCACAAATACAATATTTTGTAGAGAAAAAATCGAAAAAGGCAGTTCGAAAATGATTTAAAAATACACTTCTGCACGGCACTGGAAACTGGTCCACTGTAAAACCTGACCTAGCACAATGCGACCGGCATGGCGGTGTGATAAAAACGGACAAAAACTTTCGCAAAGAAATATGTAAATAGAATTTTATCGCAACTATTTTATATCGGCAAATTCAACTGCTTTTGCCTTTATTAATTAATAAAATTAATTTGTGTTTTCAAATAATAAAATCATTTGACATACCCGATGTTACAACAACAATTGTTCAAAATTTTATCCACCAACGTGTAAACACATTTGGGTCCGTCTTACTCAGTTTCTATGAACTAACACAAATGTTGTCTTGCTTCACCATAACACAAATGCTTTACGATAAATTAAAACGATGTCCATCAACTCCGAGTTGTTATACACGCAAACCATTTTTGACACTAACTACTAAAAAACTATTGTAAACACCACAGATAACAGGTAAATACTACCGCAGCGACGATTGCAAAAACCGATTTCAGTATTCCGAGTCGCTGAGGCCACGTGGCTCTCCACGCGTATTGCGAATGACGCTAGAGACTACAGTTGCCCAGCTATGTAGTGGTTGAATGTACTATAACTTCAATAATTTTTTTCTCGGAAATTATAAGGATTTTACAAAAAATTTTTTTATGATATTGACTCCATTTCTCATGCCGCATCTATTCCCAAATTTTTTTGGATAAGTTGTGAATCACCCTGTACATATATGCAATTTAAATATTTGTTAACAAACTCAAGGCTTGTTTGACATTTGTATTGTTAAATTGAAATATAAATTTACTACTGTTTGACATCAACAATACTATTGAAAAAAAAATTAAAGAAAGTAAATTAAAACTAAAAAAGTAAAGCCTTTTTTTCAAATTATCAACGCGATGACTAGAATTCAAACTCTCTAAAAGACAATGACTATAACTCATCATTGCCATACTGCCACCAGCAACTTACGGCAAAAAAAAACTCCATAAAGCTGACGGTCCCCACAATACAGTCCATTAACCGGTCACGTTATTTATCGACAACGGCGCTGATAAAATATTTTGTTTCCTTTATATCTACGACGAGGGTTGTTATATGAGGTCCGATTTATTGATACTCCATTTTTCACCATCAATAACCAACCTAAAGCAGCTTTTGCCCTTAACGCCTCTCTAAATCTGATTTATCGGATTCGGACACCTTGAAATAAGTGTCTCAAGGGAAAAACAAGAAAAGTGTATTCCAGTTTATGGCCAACAAAAATACCTACATCTTTCTCAAATGTGACGAAATTATTCTGATATCAAATTCATGTAATTGTTCTGTTAGGACAGAAAGCGCTGTGCTAGCTACGTTCGCTACATTTCCTATACACTAAAACTACTGAAGATGGAGCGGAAACAGCAGATGCTATACAGAGAGACGATAATGACTGTGTACAAGAGAATTTTAAGCTCTTATATGCAACAAATATCTGCTCCCGAGTGAATTTACTAAAAAATAATCGTCAAAACCCTGAACGATTACTGAAATCAGAAGTGGGATAAAATTTCTAAAGAATTATCTTGTGAAATATAAAATAAATAAATGAAAGGTGAAACATTATACCTATTGAATATTAACGATCTTCACAATTGATTATCGTATTGCAACAAAAATTATTTAGTTATCATTCAGACGATAAAACCAGTTCACTACTTTTAACTTGATGATGTTTTAAAAATCTGTATATATATATCTACACTTTGCAAATATAGCGTACGTAAAACTTCTAGTTTAATTTTAAATTTTATGAATGAACATTTAAAATGTATCTAATCAAAATTCAATTAAAACATCGATACCAAATTTTCAAATACACTCGTATGTACGGTGTCAGAAATTATCAAAAAAACTCACTAGCACCATAAATCAAATGTCGATACAGTAAAATGTTTTTACCTTCAAATTAATAATCGGTTTTTTTTCAAAACTATACGAACTATTTTATTCAGTTGTTACATTCTTATAGACTTCTGATTATGTAAAAATGCCGTTTACACGGGAACAAGAGTATTTATTTTAATGTCACCTTTTGGAAGTAACAGAAGCAATCCAGATGAAAATAGATCTTGCCCCATTATTTTATAGAAGCCTTTCCTGTAGCCAATATTTCACGAGGTTTTTAAAAATCACAAATTAAACTGATTTTTATTAATTACGATAAGGCAAACACAAATTTACAGGTAAACCTATTGTTTTAACAGAATTTTTAGAAGATATTCGACAATAAATGAAACAAAGTCCTAAAAAATCTACTTCGCGAGTCAGCTCATACAGGTGTTGCAGAAATTGTAACATATATATAGGAATTTTATAATAGATTGATTTTTGGATTTTTATCTGACTGACAGTGTCACGAATAAGTTATATTTTCTATACACTCGCAGATCTGAATAGTTCAACGTGGAACAAACATTATAACACCAAATGAATTTTAAAAGCGTTTTCAAATGGTAAATGTGAATTTTAAAAATTAAAGCAGTATTTTTATATGTTACAACTTGATTATAATAAATGTTAATTAGCTGAATAAAGACAATGTTTTGTGTTTATGATATAGAATAAGCTGTAATTTTCTTATAACCGATATTTAAATTTATTTAAAAAATAATAGTATCACTCGTATTACTGATTATATTATTTTTAGAGATCGGAAATGTTAGGGCGGCTGCAATTGGTACAGGGTTGGCTGTGGACCGGGCTCTCTTTATATAATTTTATTCAAACAAAAAGTGACACAACCGTTGCCTTCTTATAACTGCACTCTACATTATAAGAATATAAATGTAAATATTTGCAAAATAGTATGAAACAAAAAGGGTCAATGTCTATTTTTCTACACTACAGGCTTCATAAATGGTAAAGGTAAAGTATATAATAATAAGTAGTTAACGATAACAAAATAATAATTTCTTGGTCATAAGCAAGGATATTGTAGAAAATAATTAACAGTTGTCCTAAGTGTTCCGCGTTTAATCGTCTCCAATGATCGGTAAATACTCATTATGACAAAGAAAATGATCCTTCAAGATTTGCCGAGGTCACAGGCGCATATCTAAAATAGTTGAAGGTTCTAATAGATGTTATTTTTACTAATGGTGGTGAGGCATCAACTACTTCACATTTTAGTAATCCCATCCGCATCATTATACAATAACACATGCATGCCTGCCTCTGATCTGAAGCTTCGCATCGATCAATTTATTCGATACGTATCTAGCGGCATCCTTATGCCTGCCCTGTAGGCCTGGCGCGAAGGTGAACAATCCAGTTGTTTTGCCGGGGGACGTTAGCCGTGAATGTTTTTTGATAATATAGATATGCACATGATATCCAACTTCATAGACAAGATTAACTTATTATTAACAGTAAACAAGTACTCTACGGGCCTCGATTAACATTGAATTATACCAGCAGCATCTAGCAAACAGCTAGTAGGTAATTAATGTTTATCTAAAATAAAAATAAAAATATATGTATCTATATAAATATGACACATACCCATCACATACCTGGCAAACTGAAATCATTAAGCAAGGTAATCTTTCAAAGAAATATCTTCACCTTTGCCAAAAAAATGAAATTTTGTTGACAATGTGGTTAGAAAAAGTATAAAAATATTTATTTAAAAGATTACATTTAATGATTGCAACATGTCATGTGTTTTTCAATTAATAATATTTATATAGGTCGTATTGAATTTTATTTTAATTATTATTAATTAGTAGCTATTTACTAGGTAATGTTGGTATAATTCAATGGTAGTCGGTGCATGTAATCTTTAGAGTAGTCGTTTCCCAGAATATCATTAGCTAACAAACATTGACTTCACTTGATACGATTTTAGATTTTTTTTAATTCAATGAATTAGCTTAATACTTTTAAGATAAGAGCAAAAGAGCTAATAAACAAACATGTATTTAAAAACATTGAATTGTTTCTTAAAATTATTTGTATAGATTTTATCATTATCGTTATCTCAGAATGAAAATGATTTATGAAGAGTTTATCATTAGAGAAGACTATTCTTTTTCAAACGAAAAATACTCAATTTACCTAGATTGGCATAAGAATTCAATACATCTCTTAGTAATGTGACGTCGAAAGTAAAGCATAAAATGTTTTTTGATTTAAAAATACAAAATATATCTTGAATATAATTTTTTATAAAAGAAGTAATATGTATCCGTACTTTGAGAATTTTGAGTTAGTCATTCGAAAAAGTTTGGTTACCTAACATCCACAAGCATGTGGGATCCGAACATTGTTGAAGACTGCATTGCAGTACATCCAAAGGTTTTTAATTAACTAAGCTGTTCATTTTTATACAGAGTGATTCACAAATGGTGACCAAAAATGAAACCTCGTATTCTTTGGTGAATTTTATGTGTCTTTCCTATAAAGTTTTTATCTAATACGCTTCGTTAAAAAAAAAATTATTTAAAAAAATTAAAAATACTTTTTGAAGTTTAACTAACACCCAGTATCTTTTTAACGAAGCCTCCTGGATAAAAATTTTATAGGAAAGCCCCTTAAAATTCATCAAAGAATACGAGGTTTAATTTTTGGTCACCATTTATGAACCATCCTGTATAACATTCAGTACTAATCACATCTTACAACCGAGACATTTTTGTAAATTCCTTGGAGGTTCGAGTGTGAGTTCACTGGTAAAGGAAAATTAATCTTGGTACCAAATAAGGTGCAATTACAATTAAGGTGTAACGCCGAGTTCTACAATAGCAATAAAGCTGTCGAATTTGATATATTTCACGCCGTTCTGCTCTCTCAACGTTCACTTAACGTTAAAAAATGATTCATCTACAAGATCTTAATTACCCGACTTTATCCGAGATTTCCCCAGATGAGGTCGAGATTTTCAGATTAGCTGGAGTAGGTACTCCGGCTTTTCCATTTTGCAACGTAATTATTCAAAACTCCAGAAAGGAAATAGCGAAATACTCCCTCTTCGTATACACATTACTAACGCGGATATCTAAATAATTCACTTCCTGAGATGCCTTCCTTACCTCCGCTCTACCGTCTTGTTCGCGATGACAAAAGTAAAGTCGAGTCGTAACACTAATTTGCTCGGCTTAAATACGGCGTAAATCATATTTTACGTTACTTCCATATATTTCAGATTTTTTTAAACACTGCGCCTCATCGAAGATTACGATACGCTCAAAATTATGTACGTTCGCTCTGAAATATTGAGGAACAATCAATTTCTGTATTATATATTTAATAAATAAAAAACCGAAACAATAGTTTCAGATTGTACTGGGTGTTTTCTAGGTTCACATCAGAACTTGTATTATTTTAGACCAAAAAGTTTTCATGAATCAAGGATCTAAATCCGCTTATTTTAAATACACAGAATGTTAAAAATATGTTACATATATTTAAATTTCTCCGAAAATGTTTAACGTAGATTGATGAAATATAAGTTCTACCAACAAATCAAAGAAGCAAATGAATTTCAAAAATGTCACCTTTCCACTCATAATTGTAGTGATAGAACAGCGGTAGAGATGTTTTAAAATCTTATGAGCTTTGACCTTCATATGCGCAGAAACATAATTCCGACCATCGCCTAAATTATTCTACGTCCTAAAAACATTACACCTATTATTCACAGTCTCTCTCGAGCTCTAGGGTAAACAAGCCTTTGATCCGATTACAAATATCATAATAAAATGCCCTATTCTTTATTATTTTAATTTAAACAATAAAAATATATATAACGAACGTTCGCCAGTTGACTTTATTGATGCCCGTGCGCCTTAGTTCATGTCTATTTGTAATGATGCACATGGTCTAGTTCTGAGTCAATGTTTTCACAACGTGCTTATTAGAAGAATTATGTTGATACGCCACGCCTTTCGCGCATTTCGCGGCTCATGAGATATTAAAAGACCCCTACCGTTTTGACACAATCATATTATATTAATATTAGTTTTTGTAAGTAACAAATCAGTAAAAACAATGCAAAACTAGTACGACACCACACAATTATTTACATATTCCAATAACATAAACTCATTACTGATCTGAGGCTGGAAATCTGTTGGGTTGGTAATTCTTCTGAATTTCACGAAGAAATGGACGAAAATTAAAACATGTTCTAATTCGTCAAGAACTTGATGAATAAATTCATGAAGTTATTTGACAGCAGATTTGGTGCATTACACTTGTCCAATTTCTTGATGAAGCGACTTCATCAATAAATTGACAATGTAAAACAGCTTTAAGAATACGAAAATATCGACGCCACTTAATATTTTAGAAATTGATACATTTAATTCCAAAATGTGTTACTAAGAGGTTTCTTTTATTTATTGAAAAATAAGCGTTTTTTGAAATCATATTTTTAGTTTAAAATAATTAAATCTAAAATAACCCTAATTCAGGAAATGTAATGAAAACATAAGAAAATATGCTTTTTTTCCTTATTTTGAATGTATTGTCAGCTTGTAAATTGTCTTATACTCTGGAGGAAAATTGTATAACTGGTACAGTGAAGAGAAATTGTTTCTAGTTCCTTCGATTTTCTAAAACTCTTCTCAAAATATTTTAAATTCGGTAAAAATTACTCATAAAACGCCCCCCTTAAACTTATTTTGAATTCAGTGAAACGAATAGTAAGATATCTTTTTCTTAGAAATAAGATTAGGAATTAAATTCCATTATCCAGTTTTACAAATACTTGAAGAGATCGAAATTCGAAATTCTTAGTAAAAGTGTCTTCCTGAAATGCCATAGTTGATTGATATCGACATAATGTATATTTTTACTTATAATTAATTACATCATCTGCCTAACTTTCAGCAATTTAAATGCCTTCGGAAATATTTGAATGTTATGTTATGAATTTTAATCATGTACACCTGAATATCTCTTCAACAAACTTACACTTCGACTGTTTGAATTACACTAACACGAGAAAGAAGCACTTATTATGTAATTTTTGTAATAGCTACAATTATTATGTAAATTAAAATTAAATTAAGGTTAAGCTGAAAAGTAGCCTTCACTAACAATAAATAAAGCTCATTTATTATTATTCTTGTTACATCTTTTTTTAAATACAACACCCTGTATATTGAAAAACCAGTGAATCACCATCACTTCCTGACTAAGACTTATACAAAATTCTGTAATGTTACAAAATATAAGAGATTTTATTCTTAGAGAGTATCGCCATGATAACTTTTTTTATATAGTTATGCCTTTTGGGTCAACGAAAACGCATTAGGTCTAGTATTATTTGCATTCTAAGCTACTTTTGTAATTATCCAGTTTTTGCACAATTTACCTTCTATCTTATGATATGCTTTGAACTAGACCAGAACCATTTATGAATATGTAAATAAATTATCAAGCTACACTTACCCTGAATTAGTTTTCTAAACAAAACGAACAACTTTCACATACTGAATAATCAAGTTCAATACTATATTAAAATTCATTAATCTCTGGCTAATTTCCATACTTATATGTCACTTAAACAAAACTCTGCACAATGACAATTTCAATAAATTTTTAACTACGTTGCTAATACTTAAATTTGATTGGGTATGTATTTCGCAAACATAATTCCTAGGTTATGATACATCTTTCACGACAATAATTTTACTAAAACAAGTTGTTATTTCACAATCCGATATTCTGACAAAGAATGTCGATGCTTATTATTTCAAAACAAATCGGCAGTCACTCTTGAAGTCTGAAGTTAGACGAAGTTGTGCAAACATCTTAAGTAGAAAGTTCTAGGTCAAATCAGGAACGTCTTTCCAATGATACATTATCGTTGTTTCTAAAAGTTTTTAAAATACTCAAACTGAGAAAAAGAACTACCTAAGTATTTATACTGTTAGTGATTTTGTTATAGCAATCAATATGCACACTTTCTCCTCCTATAAAACATAACCACGAACAATTGCGGATATGCTGGAGAAAAAATAAACGATTAAAATGAAAGTTCCTTTTAGAGCAAACAATGTTGTCTCATTCTGAATATATTTAAGGATAATCACCTTTATTTGTATTTTAAGAGACAATCACTAGATTAAATACCTGCTTCAACAATGTAGGGTGCGAAAGATTTTCTAAGACATACAGATATCAATTTATATAGACGTTTACAAAGTGCTTATTTATTCAGATATTTAGAGATTTGTTTACGACTTATAAAATGGCAATTACTTAAATTGATCTTATCAATTTTTATACATGTAGATATACAAAAATGTAATTTTACAATTACATGCTTGAAAAATAATTTTTACTTTTAAGTTCAAGTTTTTTAACATTTTCAAAAAGCTATCCTAGATAAGAGAGAATAGTGACTACGAAGCTATTTTTAAATTTTTATTACGTGGCTGACTCACAAAAGAGAAACATACTACAGGGTGTTTCAGTTCGGGTGAATCAAACTTTAACCACAAATAGAACGCAATAAATAATTAAGAATTGCCTTATACCTTATACCAAGGGTCTAAGTCTCACCGTTTTCACTGTACAGGGCCGTATTGGTCGGTTTTTAAAATCATTTTATTTATGAAATCTTTGATATGCTTATAACAAATTGATTCAAATTTGGTGTGGTGTTAACATTTGCACACTTGCATAATTTACAGTAAAAATTACAAATTTTTGTAGGACAGTGGCGTAGGAATGGGTAGTAAACCGGGATTCTTTTATCCCAACTTCTACGTAAATGACCTAATAAGCATTTGGGATTCCGTGGACAATTCTACATAAAAACGGTATTCCTGTTGAAATTCGGTATAGTGTATTGTTTTACCGAAAATCTCAGTTGAATGGGAGACCGTTCTTCTGATAACCTATGTTAGCAATCGAATCCCTTCACAACAGTCAATAAATTTTTATTCTTTTTTAAATATTTCAATCACACGAAGTTGTGGTAAGTTCTTATAGTTAGTAACGACATTTATCTTCAAAGTAATTGATCTACAACCATTTCCTTAAAACTTATATATACAACAGTTCAAGCAGGAGACAGATATATGAAAGATGATTTAAATTAAGACAATTGTTTTTTTTTCACTGAGCATTCAAAGTAAATGTACAGTAGTCTACAGCGGTCTAAAAGGATGAGAGGGGAATTTCCCATAGACAACCGCAATTTTCTGGGACCTAAAAAAAAACCGATCCACCCCTCCGCCAAGAGCTGCGACTGCAAGCGGCGGCCCAGCGAGCCGCGTAGATCCCAGCAGAAAGGTCATGACCCGGAGGTCTTTGGCCTAGACCTCACCGTCGTCGTCCGGCCAGACTGCCGGTCGATACCCCACCGCCGCCGTATCGGGGCACCGCACCAGCGTCGCACTGCACCCGCACCGCACTGGAAGGGGGCGGCGGCGGCGGCGGCGGCGGTATCGACGCAACGCCAGCACGCGGCACGCCACCACCTGCACTACGCCACCGCCGATGCCACGGAGGAATATCAAATAGCCGAGGCCGGTCCCGAGTGGACGGGCCGGACAGAAACCACGAATTTCTCGTTCCGATGGAAAACGTTAAAATATAATCAAAAGATTACATGCTTATATTATATCATGTGCTTATAAACTTATGAAAGTAACATTTTTTCAATTTAGAGATCAAAATATTTATATTATTTAACGCAAATCTGGCATGAAAAGGAATAAATTATTAATTTAAGAGAATAATGTTGATCAAATCAAACAAGGAAGATTCTTAAAAATTTCAGGATATGACAGTTATGGAAAATATTACTAGAAAGTAATAAAGAATTTTAATAAATCATCTAGAAAAACAAGAAGAGAATAATTTCCTACAAATAATGACGATTATCCAGAATCCAAAAAACTTCCACCACCTCTAGAGATGATATCTGTAACTTTAATAATTAAAATAATAAATCCACGTTATTTTCATAAAACTCCGTATCAATTTCCATAAAAACCTAACCAAAGAATCCAAAAAAATAATAATATAATGGTATCATTCCACTCGACAGATGTCATCTTCGATGTTACTGTCACAATAAAGTACGTTTTGTAAAAGATAATTATTGCTATGAAAACTACTGCACAAACAATTCGTAATTCGCACTACATCATTTCGTTCTGAACTAAACTGGACTAGACTTACATTATAAGAATATTGCGAAAAAAATTGACTAAAACTTTAAATATGCATACCTACAAAAAATTGATGAAGCACCTGCACCGAAAAAATAAATCAAATATTTCTACACTAAAGCGTTGTAATCTTTTAACCTTCAAACAGAGAAAGAAACGACTAGGAAAATTAGAAAGCGAAAAAACTACAATCTCAGGAAATATTTTCTCTACAATATAGTCCCAATTAAGCCCAGGAACATATTTATTTTGGTTACAAATAGGGTTTCTGATCGAGACTTCTCGAAGCGAGAATTCCCGGGAAATCTGGCCTTACTCGAAACGAGAAAAAAGTGTCGAGAAATCGAGAATTTAAAAATCACGTGCGTCTTAAGTTCTCGACTGGAGTTTGTTTCGTTCATGCGTTCAATTCGTTTCTCAACAAATAACTGAGCGGTTAAAGTGGTTTCTCTACCAGCTCATGATTTATTTATTTTAAGTTTTTAAGGCTTTAGTTTACTTTGATGATTCTTTTTTTAATGTGCAGGGTGATTCACTATATTTTGACCCCCC
>NW_019417302.1:0-41170 GCF_000390285.2 Anoplophora glabripennis | reverse complement strand
GAGAATTCCCGGGAAATCTGGCCTTACTCGAGACGAGAAAAAAGTGTCGAGAAATCGAGAAATTTAAAAATCACGCGCGTCTTAAGTTCTTGACTGGAGTTCGTTTCGTTCATGCGTTCAATTCGTTTCTCGACAAATAACTGAGCGGTTAAAGTGGTTTCTCTACCAGCTCATGATTTATTTATTTTAAGTTTTTAAAGCTTTAGTTTACTTTGATGATTCTTTTTTTTTAATGTACAGGGTGATTCACTATATTTTGACTCCCCCATTTAACATTTTTGTTTTAAGAGTTATAAAAAAATGTGAAATACAAAAGTTGCACGATTTTTTATGAAGTTTTCGAAAATGATAGTAGAAAAACAAAGGAAATTCAAACAAAATGGCCGCGGATATTAACTTTGTTAATTTAAATGGAACACCCTATATATTTTTACATGATTGGATAGAACGTTCCTTGTCGAGCACAGTCATATAGGGTTTGTTGGGTACATCTCTAATAATAGGCGAGATAATATTAAAAAATGAAATGATGTTTTTTTTATTAAGAAAATAAGACATCTTGTAATTGTTAGACCTCTTTCACGCATTTCAGCCTTTTTTCCAATTACGTAAGGATTTAGATTTAGTTGTAATATATTTTGACATATCGGACATTGATATAGTCCAAAATGCGTATAGGTATTTTAAGTAAATCTCACTAATTAGACCGTGTGAGGCCAATTACTCATGGACAATCTTATATATGGTAGGTCGTGACAGTGACAGGTAGTAATGTCATGATAACATTGTTATTGTTTGACAGTTTGTATTAGTATTTAATTAAAATGGGTTACACAGAAGTAGAAAATTGAAATATTATTAGGAATTAAAATAAACTATGGAGAATATCTTAACTACTCTATCTTAATTCCTATAATATTTAAATTTTCTACTTCTGTGTAACCCATTTTAAATAAATAATAATACAAACTGTCAAACAATAACAATGTTGTCATAATATTACCTGTCACTGTCACGGCCTACCATATAACATTGTCCATGAGTAAATAAGCCCCTCACGGACTAATTAGTGCGATTTAGTTAAAATACTTATACCCATTTTGGACTATATCAATGTTCGATATGTCAAAATATATTGCAAATAAATCTAAATCCTTACGTAATTGGAAAAAAGGCAGAAATGCCCGAAAAACGTCCAACAATTACAAAATATTTTATTTTCTTAATAAAAAACGTTCTTTTCGTTTTTTAATATTATCTCGCTTATTGTTAGAGATGGACCCAACAAACCATATATGACTGTGCTCGACAGGGAACGTTCTATCCAAATGTGTAAAAATATACAGGGTGTTCCATTTAAATTAACAAAGTTAACATCCGCGGCCATTTTGTTTGAACTTCATTTGTTTTTCTACTATCATATTCGAAAATTTCATAAAAAATCGTGCAACTTTTGTATTTCACATTTTTTTATAACTCTTAAAACAAAAAAGTTAAAGGGGGGTCAAAATATAGTGAATCACCCTGTACCTAGTTATAAGTCTGTGTAGAAATTTTATTATAAGCAGATACCTAATGTTGAAGTGATAAATTAATAGGAAGAACGCTTCTGTATCTTTAAATTAAAGCTTTTTTTTTTTTAAGATTTCTTCGGTTAAATTCCTTATTTACTATTTATTTAATTAAAAGACTGCATGATTAATGATTATTAATAATTATTATTGGAAGAAAACTACGATTCAAAAACATTGAAATAAACATAAGTATATTGAAAGTGTTTAATAAAAAAACAAGTTAAAGGTTTTTAAGAAGAAACTCAAAGTTTAATTTAGTTTTGTTAGTAGAAGTAGAAACATAAGTAATTAATAAAAATACTGAATAAATAATAAATGTTAATGATGATTGTTAAGTATAATAGCATGTTTATATTTCGCATTGCAATACCAAAATTATGACTTTTTTAAGTTTTAGAAATTTCTCGAGAATTCGAGAATTCCCGGGAATTCCTAGTCGAGAATTCTCGAGACCCGAGAAAAAAAATAGGCCGAGAAATCAGAAACCCTAGTTACAAAGAGGGCATTATTTTAAATGTATTTACCTCCTTTTGCGTTAGACCTGTATCGCACCTGGATCCGAAATTGAAAACCATGATAATGTATTTAATAAAATTTATTTAACATTCAGATTGGTTTCAATGCCACAACTTCTTATTTAGCATCCTTGCGATATAAGTCTTATATTCTGCTTTTTGTTCACAAATATTTTATTTCAATATCTGTCCATTCAAATTTCAAAAATAAAGCACAACTAAATAAAGAAATATACACCATTTCTCTCGCAACCAAAGCAATTTATTATTATTATTATTATCTTTAGTATGCAATATTTGAGGAGACCTACTTTACCATACAAAATCTTTGTTTACTACTCGTATTTATACTCAAAAAAACTTATCTAAAATTAGACAATCGTATTGCATATTATATCTTTATTTGCTAATAACCAAATTTCAATAAGTACAATAATAAAATAAAAAATTAATCACCAGCCAATTATTGTGCTTAGTCTAGACTCCAATTTAGTTATGTCCACTGCTTTAGACTTTTCGCGACAAATCACTACATCCGCTCAAGCTATAAATCGCAAATATAAATTACCGTAAAGGAAAGATTAATCAATTAGGATCCCATCAAATAAACTGTAAAAATTAAATCCAACGTTCTAACGACTCAAGCCTATGAATATACATTGGCATAGCCCGAGGAAGTCGACGATTTATTCGTCGCCTTTAAACATTTTACGACTTCATATATAGAAATATAATTACGTGTGGAGTACAGAAAAGTAAATACTTCATAGTAACGACTGTGGGATTAATAAGAAAACAAAAGACTTTCTCTATTTAATCTATTACGCAATTTAATTATTGTTAACTAATTGTGTAATTGTGTGTGTGAACAACTGTTAGACAATACTTAAGAGGATTTAAGAGGATCATTAAGGACTGAGTCTTCGAATCACTTCTTCAAAAGTTCTTATTTAATACCATCTTTTATGAAGTGTCTTGTTAATTCATGATGTATTTAATTATTAAAGTTTAGACAAGCCTCTTAGTTACAGTATGTAAACGTAACAGTGATTTTAAAATGTAATTCTGATAATCAGGCTGATCTGTAATGCTTTATCGATGTTTTTGATAGTTGAACGCAACGAAGTCTCAGAGTGGGATCAATTCTTCTGGCGCAGTAGCTTCTTCTCTTTCTGTATCGATTTCATTACACAGTGGTTCTAAGATCTTCATCGTCATCACTATCTAAAGTACCTTTTAAAGTATCTAAAATCACACCAGTACATAAAAATGGCGATAAGGATTGTCTAGACAATTTTCGTCCCATTGCAATTGTTCCCATAATAAATAAAATATTTGAGACCCTAATGAGAGATAAACTCGTGGGGTACTGTGAGAAATATTCCATATTTTCTGATTCTCAGTTTGGATTTCGGAAAACTAAATCTACACTAACTAAATCTACACTCTTGAAGCTAATAGAAATTGCTGTTGAAGGTCTTGATGAGGGATCATATAGTAATATTACTATGTGTGACCTCACAAAGGCTTTTGATTGTGTTCAAAAAAATATTCTATTAAAGAAATTGGAATATTACGGGATTAGAGGTAACGAACTTAAGCTTTTAACATCCTATTTAACTAATAGGAAACAATTAGTTTGTCTACATAATAAAAAATCCACCATTCTTTCTATAGAAAATGGGGTCCCGCAGGGGTCAGTATTAGGACCTGTTCTCTTCCTACTGTACATAAATGATTTACCATACTCTATAGTCAATAGTACTTGTGTTTTGTACGCTGATGACACCACTCTATTAAGTAGAGGTGGAAACTGTCTAGGGAACAATGACCTATTTCATGCTAATGAATGGTTCTCTGCTAACAAATTAAAATTGAATAATTCCAAAACACAAAATTTGCTTATTAGTTCAGATAAGTGGGTTGCCCGCTCTGATCCGGTTAAACTGCTTGGTGTCGTTCTTGATACCAGTCTTAATTGGAGTGAGCATATTCAAAGCCTCTGTTCAAAAATATCTTCTCAAATATTTGCTTTACGTCAAATGAGATTCTATTTACCTCGATATGTACTGCGTACTGTGTATTTTTCTATTATTCAGAGTCACATTTCTTACAGCATTATCTTATGGGGGCAATCCACAAAAGCAAAGAAAGTATTTACACTCCAGAAGACTGCCATCAGGATAATAGATGGAGCGCAGCCAAATACACCATGTAGGTGTCTCTTTAAAAAATATAACATACTTCCACTTCCGTGTCTATTCATACTTCAAACACTCCTACAAATATATGAAAATAAAGAAAATTACGTAACTCATTCTGACATACATAATTATGGCACCAGACAGGCAGGTGACTTGGTGGCTCCATTTTCTCGAATACGTATGGCACATCTGAATAAGATAAATCTTAAATTATTTAACAAGTTTTCCGCTATTCATAAGGATGTCCCGCTAACAACCATGTCCTTAACAAAATTTCGTAATACTGTTAAATCTTTTCTGTTAAAACATTGTTTTTATAGTGTTGATGAATTTATGTGTTTTAATTAATGTAAGCCATAACCACATAACGTACTTTGTATGTATGTATAATATTATTACAATATTAATATTGTAATTTCAAATATACTTTTTTGTATATAAAGTGGTCAATAAAAAGTAAGTAAGTATCTTCCAATGCTTGAGGCATGTTATCACATCTATTGTCACAGTTTGAGCAAATTATAGTACAGTTGAGGCTTGTTTTCCTACATCCGTATGGTCCCCAACGTCATTTCTTGCATTTACAAGAAATTAGTTTAAGAAGAACTTCTGGAGCAGGGGCTTGGAGTGTAGTCAGACCATTTTTGTCTTTATTCCCCATTGATCTGCAAGTTTTTCGTTACCTGATGATACATTCGAAACGAATGTTGTCTTGCTGCTTCTTGTAGAAGCCATGTTAAATGTATTCATGTATGCTTATTTTATGAAGCATTGGTACCTTAAGTGTTCAGGGGTATAAATTCCTTTTTATTACAGCCGTAAAGTCTGAGAAGAAAGTATTCTCCAGCTTTAGCTACACTTTCTTTGTCAGCATCTTTTTCTTTAAATACGTAGTGGTGGGAGGGGGGTCAATGGTCAATTGTTGCATCTAAGCGGTAGGCTTAACACCTTAAATGTATTGTTTTACGTTACGTTACGTTTTATGAAAAAATAGACCCATTTTGTAGAAAAAGAATTTGTGTGGTTTAATTTATTACAGAATCATTTTTGTTGTAAAATCAACCAGAAACATATATATAAAATACATGTAATCACCAAATATCAAAACTTCAGCAGCAGTCTTTCCAGATAAATTCACTGGACTATGTTGAATAGTGCAAATAAAAAAAATAGAACAAACAGTTTTGTTGTGGAATATTATACATACTGCATACTACATTCTTACCGCGTTATTTCCTAATGTCTCTAGATAATACAGTAATCGTTAAGACTTCAGATTCCATTTAAGGGTTTAAATTAAAAGGGACGTAATTATTGAACTTAATCCGCATTAGAGTGCAACGTATGACAGTGTGCAGCAAACGGACATCAGATGGTAAACAATTCGAGGAAAGAAACACATATGAATATGTTAACTGTATCTTGAAAGGTCAGAAAAGCCTTTGTTTCGTTTCAGAAACTGTACAATGAATACCAGTTGAATTTAATCAATCTATCTGCTGGTTCCGAGAACAAGTTGTGGCATTATATTAAAATGAGAGCGGCGCGACAGACGCGGTGATTATAAAATTATGCTAATAGAAGAAGCACGGAGAGATAAAGATAAAAGAAACTAGGGTGGAAGGCTGAAGGGACATAATACTTTAAAAATAACACTTACTGTAAAGTTGCTACGGTCATTGTCGGTACGGCAACTCACCTGAAATTAAAAGAAATGTCAGTTAATAACTATATTACCAAGGAATCCACATAAATCTATTTATAGATAAAAATTGTTTACGACGCGGTATTCAAGAAAATATTTACGCGAGTTATATAAATTTTATTGCTAGATTATTCCGATTGTGGGGAACGAAATATCCATAACGGTATATTAAAAAAGTTCACAAATGATCCAGTATATGTATACCTAAAATAAATAGCTGTCACTAAATTTCTTCCTAATTTCTTTTATCAACAACAACCGAAAAGTATCTGCAAACCTATTTGATATACAATAAATTAATACTAACCTCAAAAAAAAAACTGTAGGAATAGGAACTTTATCAAAGATATAATTTTTAACACAACACCAAGTCCAAAAAAATCGTTGGCATAGGAACTTTAGAAAAAGTTTAAACTTGCTACGTCAATGACTCTTTTGTCTTCTAAAGGTTGCAGCGTATTTAAAATTTTAAAATTATATTTCTAATAATAAGTTTACAGGGTGTTAGTAAATAAATGCGAAATATTTTAGGGGGTGGTTACCGAAGTTATTTTGTGAAAAAAAGTTCATATAAACGTAGGTCGAAATATGCTTCGTTTCCGAGATACAGTGTTTAAATTTTATTTTTTTATTTATTTTTATTAATAATGCTCTTACTCGAAGAATTATCTAGTTATATCACCACTATTAGTATTTGACCACAAACATTTGATTCACCCTATAGAATTACACTAACTGCAAAAGAAAATAAACACAAGGTTATAAGTAACTACCATTATTTGAAGAAGCAGAGTACTCTTAAAAACCCAAAGTCAAACCTTTGGATCTCCCCCTGAACTGATTCTTACATATTTATATATTTTAACAATTTACTCTACAAATTTATAACCCACTATTAAACGATGAACATTTGAAAAACAAAATAAAATTAACCTATAATTCTGCCCTTCACTTAATTATTATAACACGCCTTCAAACTGGAGGCATGTTAACTGCCAAAAAAAATAAAGTACAGAAAATTTTCTTCAAATTAAGTTATAAATTTATAAAAATATAGTTACTACAACCTGGTGTTTGGTACCATTCTTTTTTCTTGGACTTATAATAATGCTTCTACTATTTCTATCCACTATAGAATTTCTTTTTGAAAAACTACGGAAAAATACAGAATTATAGAACACAAATTCTACCAATATTTGGCCCCACCACTATATTACAAAACACAGTTCATTCATAAACAGACCAATTAAGTTTGAATTCCCTTCACGCCACATTGGAGCACTTTCATTCAAAGTTGTTACATAAAAATACCACAGATAATGAAAAAAATATGTCTGGTAAACGTATATCCTTAATTAGACATTTTACGTCATTTATCAATTCCTTTAACAACTTAAATAATCGGAAAACACTATAGTTCTATCTGACTTAACTAGATTTTCTGCTTCTTTCGTACGCAGGCACGAAATTTTCAAAAATAAATTAATACTATTCAGCATCAGTTAATGCGTTTGTATTGAATACTTACAAAAAATGTGAGATATTAGGAAAATTATTACTATTGAAAAAGTATTTAAAAAAATGTCATAGTTATTTATTTAAGTCGTTTCATTTATTTAAAACTTTAAAATTAGTCACGCCTTTGCCCAAAATAGTATGGATGAAGAAATAAAAATCACAAAACAACCATAACTATTAAAAACAGCAACACATTTCTCTACCGACTACCTAGTGAATTAAAAATAGATTTTTAATATTTGTTTACCGAATTCGAAATGGCATATTACTAGAAAGCGTGTTATAAATAGGAATTTGCACACTGTAAACGTTAACCGTCGGAGAAATTGAATTATTTTATATTATCAATTAGACATGTTTAGGTGATTTTGTATTGTGCAAACATTGTTGCCAAAAGTGTTTTTATTTTAATATCTCTAAACAAATAATAATTATTTGTTTCTTTAAAATTATCTATTAAATGGTTCATATTCCGTATTCCTCTCCGAAGACACAGATAAGCTCTTTTAAGAACTTAGAGCAACTAAACAGGATAAGCTGTCAGGAAGTTTTCAAGTTCAAAAACAATGGATTAGCAACGCCTCCGCAAAAACTACTATCATACAACATTAGTAAATAAGAAAACTGACATAATGTTTCAGTAAATAAATCTGCTGACAACAAATCCATAATTTATTTAAATTGAATCAAATACCCACGCTGATGCCTGATGTCTTATTTGCAAGTGCATGTGAAGGAATGTATCATTTATTTATATGTTTAAAGTTAAGACTGTTATTCTCACAGACAGCTGATGTTGCCTTTTTATTGCATTGTGCAGTGTTATGAGATCCAATGCAAGCAACATAGAATTTGTTAAAACAAAGGACCACATGCGCAGATTCAAAGGATTAGTGTTACGGTCGGCGTTTTATAAACAAGAAATCGTACTTTTTGTAAGAGAATGGCAGAACAAAGAAATCGCCATCTTGAATTTATTGTCAGTTGTCTTCCATCCTGAAGAAAACTTATATAAATGGTACAGTGAAGAATTCCGAAAAAAAAACACAGAGAATGAAACAATTAGTCCAAAATTGCTTTTAAAATTTTTGAGAAAAATCCATAAAACGTCATTCTTTGACATTACGCATTCACCACGAAATAAAGCATAAAAAGACCTTTCCAACAAGGTATAACTATGGGGTTTTGACGAGCCAATCCTTAAAAAAAAATTTCTGATTAGACATTAGAGGTTTCCCCCACCCTTTATATCGAGAGATATAACAAAATGTCAATAACAAAAGTTATGCGCAATGAATCCGGCTATCCATATTTGTACTATTTAATATACCTGAATTGTAAACATTTCTGAGAAAACTTCAACTCTGTGTATTGGTATGTACATTGCGCTCCCTAGCGACCGAGCTACGAACTTGAAAACTATTTCCAGTGATTTCTCTTGTAATCCAACCAATTTACACTGGAAAAAAAATTGTTACCTGGACTTTTATAAGTTGAAATGGTAAAAGGGCTTATAATAAAACTAAAAAAATAAATGCGTGAAGAGGGGTGACGGAGGGTTGATTTCGGGGGTTTAAAAGATGTGAAAAATTGTATAATTGGGATTTCTGGCGAAAGTTGACGTCAAACAAAAAAGTATCTAATACAAAAGTTGTAGATCATGCAAAGATCTACGACTTTTGTAGAGGTCACTTTTTAACATAACCTCAAAATTTCCGAGAAAATGCGAAAAACAGGTTTTTTTCTGATTTTTCGTTTTTTATTTCTCATTTCCACAGAAATAATTTAATTTTGACGAAATTTGGTGAAAGTATATACCTTCCTCTGTCTTAAATAACCTCAAATTTTTTTAAGATAAAGAAATCAAGAAGTTTCTGAGATATTCATTTTTTTCGGCCTGAAGCACTTTTTTTCAAACAAAAATTCTACTTAAAAAAATCATCGTACAGAATTCTGCCGGTAATAATTTTTTTCGTTTTAACATATACTTTTTGGTGAAATAAAAAAATCTGTAATAACAATTCAAAAACATACTAAAAAATGCAAAAATATATAAAAAAATGACTGGCAACAATGAATTTTTCAGTTATTGTTGATAATTTGTTTAAATTAAAACACATTAAAAAACTGATTACATCATTCAATTCTACGGAAAAAAATTTAAAAAAGCTGTATCTCATTGATTGACCCAAAACTTTATTTTTGTACAGTATTGCTATAAAGTCGAATTACAAATGCTCAAATGATAAATTATCTCTAGGCCATTTGAGATTTCAGCAATACAAAGTATTAACTGCAAAGTCTACGTTTGACGCGAAATCCGAAAACCCGAAATTTTGCAAAATCGTTTTTTTTTTCTGGATTTATTTGAAAACGAATTTTAAATAAGTTGCATATTATTTACTTTGCCACTTTTTTCGCTATATCCAATGGCGTCAACATTTTTGCAATCCGACGTTTCGTCTTCGAGGGTCCATCATCAGATTAATTTTTTTTAATATGTCGCTGCTATTTTTATGACAAAATCTAGTCATTTTTAATTCTGTGTTAGATGATATTACTATTGTAATCGCTTAAAAACGTTTTTAGTTATCATTAAATTTTTTTCCTGGGTACGGCTCTGAACGCTTTCAAAATACCTGTATCATCTATTGGAGGAGAGGGAGAGAGGAGAGAATAAAAGTCAATACAGCACTAAATATCCAACAATTTCTTTAATCCATAATTTAAAAAGTTGTACCTAATAAAAAAATAATACGAATTTATGAAATATTTTATTATTTCTAATTAGTATTGCTAATAGTATCTAGTAAAAAATTGTGGATATTTTGTGCGGTATTGACTTTTATACTGTTATGACTTCATCTAATAGATATTTTGAAAGCGTTCAGAGCCGTACCTATTCAGAAAAAAATTTAAATTATAGCTAAAACAAGTTAAAAACTTTTTAAGCGATTACAATAGTAATATCCTCTAATTCAGAATTAAAAATGACTAGATTTTGTCATAAAAATAGCAGCGACGTATTTAAAAGAATTAACCCGATGATGGCCCCTGGAAGACGAAACTATGGATTGCAAAATTTCGGGTTTTTCCGGATATCTCGGGAACTACCAGGAATGTTAAAACTTTCTAAACAGCATATTGTTAGGTATAAAAAAACACAACCTTTTTCTAATCTGAGCCACCCCGTATCTCTTACCGTTTACTAGATCCTAATGCCTATCCCATCCTTATCTTGGACACACTGTATATCTATGAATTCATCAAAATTAAAAAAAAAAATAAGTACCTGATTGATCCTGAGGAAAAAATATTATTTATTTTATTTATTCACTATACGACTTATGTTTATAGCAATACTGTACAAAAATAGTTTTGGGTGAGTTTTTTTTGTATTTTTTCCGTACAATTGAATGGTGTAATCAGTTTTTGTTATTTTAAAGTTTAAACAAATTATCAACAATTACTGAAAAATTCATTGATGCGTCATTTTTTAAATTTTTGCATTTTTGAGCATGTTTTTGAACTGTGAGTACAAATTTTTTTATTTCACCAAAAAGTATATGTCAAAACGGGAAAAATGATTACCGGCAGAACTCTGCACGATGATTTTTTTAAGTAGAATTTTTCTTTGAAAAAAAAGTGTTTCACGCCGATAAAAATGAATATCTCAGAAACTTCCTGATTTTTTTTATCTAAAAAAAATTGAGGTTATTTAACACAGAGAAAGGTATACTTTCACCAAGTTTCGTCAAAAAATAATAATTTTTGCGGAAATGAGAAATAAAACGAAAAATCAGAAGAAAACCTGTATTTCGCATTTTTCTCGGAAATTTTGAGGTTATATTAAAAAGTGACCTCTACAGAAGTTATAGAGTATTGCATGATCTACAACTTTTGTATTAGATACTTTTTGTTTGACGTGAACTTTCGCCAGAAATCCCAATTATATAATTTTTCACATCTTTTAAACCCCCCCAAATCAACCCTCCGCCGCCCCTGCTCACGCATTTATTTTTTTTAGGTTTATTATAAGCCCTTTTACCATTTCCACTTATAAAAGTCCAGGTAACAATTTTCTTTTTTTTTCCCTCTAAATGAGTTATTTTGATCGGTCTATTGGTCGATTTATTCAAAAAAAAAATGTTTTTCCCAAAGCTATAGGGCCTATACTTTCCCTAATATCGCACCTCGCCGACATTAGTGGAAAACCCTGTAGAAAAATTATTTTGTAGTATGTACTTATTACTTGTAGATACTTTTACAAACATTTGTAGAAACATTTAATCAACAAATACTGCGCTGCATCCATCACAGTCTGCTGCCCAGCTCTTGAACCGCAATCCTGCGAGCGGTGCCGCAGGTGACGCCCGAGCAGGAATGGGTGAGACGATCGCCGCTCTGCGTTCGACGATGGCTCACGAGTCATTGTCCCCACTGCCAAGGTCGAAAGTCGTGTCTTGCCGCCGGTGCGCCCCCTCCCCCCACGCACGGAGCACGGTTCTAAGAAATCGCCAGGATTCAACACGGACCGCGAACTGCGAGACTCTCCTTCGAGATGGGAGTCGAATCCGTTTTTTCCGCGACAGCTGGATCCGGGCGTTCTCAGAAGAAGGCACAGCTTGTATCTGAGTCTCAAACGCCGCGTAGCGAAATTGTCGGATTTTACGGATTACCGATAGAGAGATTTTCAAAGGAGTATTAAAAATTAACTAAGCGTACTTCTAAGAACATATTTTAATGGACTCGGAAAAACTAAAACCAAGTATATATTTATACATAATAGAAAAAGATTAAAATGATTAAAAAGGATGCTGTCTAGAAATATTTTATTTGCCGCTCAGTGACACTGATTTGTTGTCATCAGCCATGTTTAGAGGTCTTTTAATATCTCATGAGCCGCGAAATGCGCGAAAGGCGTGACGTATCCCCATAATTCTTCTAATAAGCACGTTGTGAAAACATCGACTCAGAACTAGACCATGTGCATCATTACAAGTAGAAATGAACTAAGGCGCTCGGGCATCAATAAAGTCAACTGGCGAACGTTCGTTATATATATTTTTATTGTTTAAATTAAAATTATAAAGAATAGGGCATTTTATTATGATATTTGTAATCGGATCAAAGGCTTGTTTACGCTAGAGCTCGAGAGACTGTGAATAATAGGTGTAATGTTTTTAGGACGTAGACGAGTTTCTGCGCATATGAACGTCAAAGCTCATAAGATTTTAAAACATCTCTACCCGAGATCACTTAAGTGACTAATCAGCATTCAGAACAATTGAGTACTCAGTTAATTTATGCTATTCGGAATGCTGATTGGTCAATTAGGCGAGATTAACTGAGATCTCAGTTAAATAAGTCACAGCTACTGAGAAGTATGTTAAAATAATATTTTCGACACCAGAAGGTAATTCCAAGAATTCAGAAATTACTTTTTATGACTTTTATATCCTTTACGCACGTCACTTCACTGATCCTGCATCTCTCAATGTCAATTTTCCTACGGCAATCATTATATTTATCAGTACGATATTCACACGTTTAGATTAACTATTTTATTAATCGGAAAGAAACGTACAAACCTTCTTTAAATGTGGCATTTCTAAATCTCCATAACTCCAATAGTCCAAAAATAATAGAAAATGCAAGGTTAGTGCTTACCCAGAACGTTAAAAGAATTGAAATATCCGTCTTTAAATAAAACAAAAATTGCTCAGCAGTGTGAAGGCGTACGTTTTTATGAAGCCTTTAGATAAAAGTTAACCTTCATACAACTCCGCCAAATGTTCGATTATATTGAACACTATTTACTCATTTCGCCCTGTTTCCGATGGAGTTTCAAAGTACATTCACATCCATAAAAAGATAATCAAGAACTTTCCAGTGGAAGATCGAGACTTGATTAACTTCTTGAACGGAAAAAGATCGTCGTACAAAATCATCTATTATACTAAACTCCACCTAACCGACTATTTACTATGAAAACTTTGGAAATTCCTTCCCCGAAATATTGACAATTTATTGGTACTTTAAAATAATCTCAGATATTGTTGAAAAATAAAGTAAAGTAGCCGATTATGGAATAATTTGTTTTATTGAAAAAAACTGATACATATATACATTTTTTAATACAGTTAGGGAAACAAGTTGATTACGTCACGATAGATTTATATACCGTTAATCAAAATGTCAGATAAAAAAAAACAATTATGGAAAATATAATGGAAATAAAATGAATTGTAATTCTAATAGGGTGTACTTCATTGACATATTAAACGTTTAGGTATTCTGAACGACAAAGCTGCAGAATAACTGAAGATTTTATTTAAAGATTTTAAATAAAGACAAAAATTACTTTTCTGTATCGTATGTATTTAAAAATCAACGGAAATTCCAAACATAAGGATTATTTCTACATCTGAACATTCTTTATGTATGTACTCATTTCTTCAGGAATTCCGATTAAAATCAGTTTTTTCCTAGAAAATATTCCTCACGAAAGAAATGCCTTATTCGGATACCACATAAATTATTCCACAAGAAAAGCAGTTCGAGACTTGAATTGGAACTGCCATTTCGAGTTCGTATTACAAACCGTATTTTATTAAATATTAAGCATTTAGACAGAACTTAGGTGCATATTTTGTCACATTACTAACTACATACAGGGTGTGCCATTTAACACTCCCGCTGCCAATGTCTCCGAAACGAAGAATTGCAGATAGAACTGTGTGATCACTCCGTATAGATGGCGTGGCGATACTAAAAATTCTTTGATTCCTGGAACGCGGAAATGCGGTCCATCTGAAAGATCGTTAAATATTGAGTAATTTGTGTAATATAGTTTTTCCCAATATTTACTTGTATTCGAGATATGTCGACTTCAATATGCAATGTATGAACAGGAAAATTTATTACTTTATCTAAATCACGCCGAGACAAAATATTCTTTTAAAGTATTATTATGATTTTATTCACACCACATACTAACTATGACTAACAAACGATAAATTATAAAAAAACAAATGATTAACTACAGAAAAAACATTGTACAATGGAAAATCTTATAACTAGTATAGTTAAATTGAAAGACCCAAGCTGATAACACTGTAATTATTGGAAAACTAATAAGTGTCATCTGTCACATATGTTTTATTTTAAATCAATAACATAAGCCATCTATGACTGCATTTTTTAATAATATTTGATAAAATACGGTTCGTCTCTGCCTCTTATGAGATTTACCATTGTAAATTTTTTTTTCTGTAGTTGATTTTTTGGAATTTATTGTTAGTTAGTATGTGGTGTGAATAAAGCCGTTATAACAATATTTTAAAAGAATATTTTATCTCAGTGTGATTAAAAATAATAATAGGTTTTTCCGTCTCGAAAACAAATATTGGGAAAAATTTTATATTATAAAAATTACTCAAAATTTAACGATTTTTCAGATGGACCGCATTTCCACGTTCCAAGTCAAAAAATTTTTTAGTATCACCACGCCATCTATACAGAAAAATTTGAACTAACAATTCTAACTGCAATTTGAGAAACCAAAAAATCCCAGTTTCCGGAACTAAAATAAATTTCTTCATTTTGGAGATATTGGCATATTGGAGAGTGTTAAATTGCACACCCTGTATATACATATAATTTTAATTTCTGAAATGGAGTGACAGTAACACATGTACAAGCTCCACCTAAAGATCTACTTACCACTCCAAAGAAGTCATATTTTGAGGTAAGATACAAATGTTGAATTTACGTTTATTTGCACTGAAATTAATATAATTTAGATAGAAATATGGTAAGGCGGCTGAAACCTAGATGTTCACAGTTTCAGTTAATTCAGGGTGTTCCACACATTTGGTACAGTATCACACAATCAGCTACTTTACTTCATATATTTTAAATGATTTCCTGTTCAATTATACGAAAATTTTTAATGTACTTATTATTTGTAAAGAAAATAAATATTTGACAGTACCTACAATGAAAACGATTTTCTATTCTGTGTATTATAACCAGATTTATTTTCAAAATAAAAAGTATTATGCTACTAATTAAAATGGTTTTTCTGAACTGTACAATCAATTAGCTAAACAATAATCTATACAAAGCTGTAAACAACACTTAAATAATGTCCCATGGCGTGACTGCAGAGTAATTATTATTCATTTGTATAATTAGCAAAAAAATCAAAAATGCACAAATTATAAAATATTTTCACGACATCTACATCCTATGTGTAATTTTGGCCAATGGCATTACATTTTCTATTTTGCAGAATGGTCTGTCTAATTGCTAATTTTGAATTAGTTGATTTGTTACGCAGTGAACAAAAATATTTTCTTTAATTCTTGCTCCGAGATAACTTCATAATATCAAAGTATTTTATTTCTACATTTTGTTCCTATTCTACCCGCAACACCTCACTTTTTTTAGTTTCCCAGAATTACTTACATACATAAAAAAATGTCGCTCTTGGTTCCGTATTACCCATTCAGATGTATTAATACGGATGCGTCATTCGCCAAACATTCTTATGTCATAGTACATCAAGAATTTTTTTTTAACGAGCGGTCATCGTCCGAATACAAAACTACGCCAATTATCGATGTTCAACATCAGCACCAAAATAATTTTGGAGATCGAAATCACTATTAACGATTTCGGTGAGCTGTCTCTTTTCAGTGGAATATTAATGTACAGTAAGATATTCAAGGACCACTTACAATTGTACATGGTAACGAATAGCACAACAAAAAAGATGAGGTGTTATAAGTTGATAAAATCAAGATTTGCACATGACATGCTAATTATAATTTTATAATTGTCCTTTTTTTGGCAACATCTCCCGGGTGTTACACTACTGCGTTATTTTATGGTACTTAATTAAAGTTCGAAACAATACAACAAACGAATGTCCCCAACTTTCAGTCGTCAAAGAACAATGTAAATCATTTTAAATATGATACACTATTGCACTTTTTATTAAATATGAACAATGCCTTCCGTAGCGAAGTGACTCTTTGTAAATAGATTTTCATCAGGAAAGTCCGGTTTTTTTATATAAAATTAATAAACAAAAGTCAACGTAGCAAAACAAACTGTAATGCGATCATTTAAAAGCGGAAGCTCTCACGGTCCCCTATTCATCATAATCGAGTTATCATTTTATTTCTAGTATCTCCACGCCAATATGGTACTTCGAAACCCAAATTGATATTATAATTCGTACTGGATAAGGAATTGTGAATATCCTGTTTCAATTTAAATATTTATATGCCATCTCATCTCCAAATGTCACGAGTTAATATGCATATAGTTATTTCATTACTAAAATAAAACGATCTTAGTAATTATTTCACAACTAATTCATCTTTAGATATCAGGTATCAGTTACAGAGAGAAAAAAAATGTTGGATAGTTATATAATATAGTTATATGTATGAATTTAAAGTTAAGATTACTACACATTTTTAATTAAAATGCCACAGTTATTTTATGCTGTTATAGAAACCATGTTAAATAATTTATGTTAATGTTAATGCATTAAAAACATATACGTAAAATGACAATGAAACAGTTGCTCACGTGTTTTACAGATTTTTAATTATTCCGGAGTATTTGCCATTTTTATTGTATTTTTAATCAAACTAGAAACAATGTAATAAAATATTAACGACTCTTAATAGTGAGGCACGAGAGTTTGGAATACAACTGTGTACTGCGCATATAGTACTTAAAGTTTTTTTATGGTTTTTTCATCTAATAGAAAAAACATTCTTCATTTTAGTACAAATAAACAATGTGTAACAGCTATAAGAAAGAAATTGATCTCTCACGGGAAATGTAACATATTTTAAGTGAATAATCACAAATTAGTGACAGTAGAAATTTAAAGAAACAAACGTCTACCTAATGTTCTTCAAAATCCTTTGCTATGAGGTAGACGGTATAACAAATTTGACCATTTATTTAACATTAGACATGGTTAGGTAGAAAGTTGTCATTACTTCTTTTTCTTTTTAGAATTTACAATTATACATAGTAAAATTGAACTTCCCAACATTTAATAAATTACGAATATAGCGAATTTTAATAGATAAATAAAAAAATTACAATGAAATAATGTTATTAATACCACACAAATGTTTACTAGAAAGTTGAATAAATTTATTGTATTTATGAAAACAGTGCAACCTCATATATCATTGTGGACATCAGTATATTTTGGAGAAGTAAAAATAAAATAAATATCAAAGATCCTGGATCAGGATAAGTTTTCAGAAATCCAGAAATTTCATAATGTTTTTCAATGACTACTTTCATTTGAATATCTTATTTTTTTAAATATCCCGTGTCAAAAAGGATTTTATAAGTAGATAATTGTTCACGTTATAAACACTGTAAGATGTGTTTTTGTATTTATTCTGAAAGCTTTTAATCAAAAGACGAAGCCAGAGAAAGTTTTGGAAACCCGAAATTACCACGCACTACAGTGTTTATATTGACATCGCGAATTAATTAAATTTAAAAAATCATGAGAATGTCACAAATAGATAATTACAGATAATAATTTTCAATTATATTTCACCTTATTTTATTCTAAACTATAATATAAGCCTTCAAATCGACTACAATACAAAAAAAATATGTATTCGACGTACTAAACCGAGAACAGTACGAACTAATTGTAAGTAGCAGCTAATGCAAATATCAATAGTCCGTTGGCTGCCAACTGCAGCTACTCTATACTCTCAAGAATTTCAGCAGCGCTCCCGACATTTTCTTTCAGCCAACGCAGACAAAAAGTAAAAGTAGAAAGTAGAATAACGGAGGATAGTTTAAAAATAGAGCGCAACACTACGAGGAAGCTCCTTTATTTTGGCTAGTTTTGTTATCGACCATGGAACGTGTTTTGATTCTGTCGAAACTCGTGCATTATTCTAGAATTGGATCGGGAACGATGAAATATATGTTTACCATACGGCTGTAATTCTTAATAAAACAAAGCGTATGCAAAAGCTCCATCACGACGGCACCGATTTATCCGAGACGGTTTTAGGATTTTCGTCGGTTGTTTCGGACAAAAAGATATCCTTGAAAGTAATTCCCGATTAAGAAGTATTCCATTGCCTAGAGAACTACTTACACAGAGCAGGCGGTTTTATTTTGGTCATCAGTTTTTTTTCAATCACACCAACAACGTAAATATTATGTTTATTACTTTTATAGAAAAATAAAGAATAGCTAACTAAGTTCATCATAGCTTTCAAATGGGAAATTTTTAGTGAGCACAAAATACATATCGTTGCTTGGCTTAGGCGGGAGTTTTAGGTCAAAGCATTAAAAAATAGAAGATTACACAGTCCCACAAAAAAAAGTATCAGATCTGGTATTCAGACCCATTTATTTCCATGTATTTTTCTCCGCTGCATCCGAATCTGCCTTCAGATTTGGCTCAACGGGTCTGAGTTTTCGGTAAAATTCAAAAACAAGTCAAAATTCACAAAAAACGTTATTTACGATCGACGCGTTATAAAAAGTCAAATTACTCTACCAGCTCACTAGACGTATGATTTTTCACTCGTTTAATTCCAATTTATCATCATAGAGTCAGACAAACTGGTCTAATTTCATTCAAAAACAGAAAATAGATCAAAAACGCCATTTTCATAGCATAATTCATGTTGCAGAGTTCAGGATCCATGTTTTTATCCACCCACCAATTTATGAATTCATACATCATTATATCCAGTAGTTCATGCATGAATACGCATATTTATCCATCCACCTGTACCACCTATAAAACCCACCCATCCACCCAACAACCAACAAAAATCGACCAACATGTGATCCCATCTTCCTTGATATCGCTATTCTATAACCTTCATATCCTGATGAGATCGTTCGCCTTGTTCTTCGCAATAATCTCTAAGATTTTCAGAAAACCAATCCAGATGTGAATGACGGAAGTGCAACTTGTATTGTAGTCCATCAAACATACCAGGTCTTGGAAGTCTTTTAATCAATTTTAATACAATTTCTTCGTAATTAGGACTTTTATTGTTTCCCAAAAAAATTGTCGCTACAACTTTGAAACTAGTCCAAGCACTCTTCTCAACGCACTCATTGTAGTGATGAATGTTGCATCCATGAACAATGTCCGAATCTGAGATCCATCGAATACACCTTCTTTCAATTTCGCCTCAGAAATATTCGGAAATTTTCGCTCTTTATATACAGGGTGTCCGCGTTTTTTGTAGCAGGACTTTCACAGCTTGTACTAAAAGTCCTTTAAAAAAAAGTTCATGTAAACATATATGTATAGATGCGTCCTTTTCGATTTACAGAGTGTTCAAGTTTAAAATAAGAATTGATTTTTAAAACGAAAACCCCTTTTTAGACTTTGTTGAAACTTGGCAACTTTGTAATAATAATACTCATTTTCTCACATAATTTAATTTGTCCTATTTTCCCCACTGGCGTCACAACAAGATACCAGCTTGATAAAAATAGAAAAAATATGGTACGCCACTGCTTTTTGGTAAATTTTTCTCAGATTTAGCTATCAAAAATACAACTTTTTTGTTATTTACTTTTTTCCTATCTCGCTTTGTTTAGACAGTTTATCAAAGTATAATCAGAATCAACAACAAACTAATTGAATTAAATACGAAGCTATAATGCCTTTCAACCGAATCCTAAGAAAATATAACAAAATAAATACACCAGAAGCGCGTCTAATTTTGAACTGTCTAATTTAAGTTCTAAAATTATATCCCTAAAAATAAAACACGAAGGAGTAAATGTAGCTTTCCTGGAATGACTCATTACATCAAATATAAACACAGTAATAACACAGAATTAGATAACTCCACGAAATATCTTATAAGGTGTATAGACTCTTTCTTCCAAAGGCTTCCTTTTAGAGTTATAAGCTCTTGAAAAAACATTTTTTTTTTGGTTTTTATTTATTTTTTCTTAAACTATTTAAGCCATTTGTTTCATATTTAGTATGAAGTGTACGAATGAAAAGCTCTATCGATTTTACAAATTATTGTGAAAATACATCAATCATAGGCGTCCGTAAGGAGCCTATTTTTAATATAACTTCTACGCCTTTGGAAATTTTTCAAAATGAATATATTTTTTTTACGTTGCGGTTTATTCTACAGCAAAAAGGTATCTAATCTATTTTATATTGAGTAACAACACTTTAAAATATTAACACATAAGTGATACATAGTGTCGCAAGGGCGTCGCCAGCCAATGAGCTAGAGAGGGCAAGATAAGAGAGAATGGGAGAAATATAAATTATAGGTAGAAATAGGTACAGTGAATTATTTTTTTTTTTTAGAAATATTTTTAATGCAAATGAAACATAGACAAAATATAAATAACAAAAAAAATAAAGAAATTCAACGAAAATTAGGTAAAACATAATCTCGGATTTTTTAAAAATTTGTCGACCACTTTATTAATAAAATCTTCATGGTTGTAAAAAATAAGGTGTCTTTGTATACTCATCATTGCTAGGCCATTGAGACGATATTGTACCATAGTATTTCTCAGCGAGGTTTTTATTTTTTTTTAATTTAAAATTCCACAGCTAACTTTTTAAAATATGGAAATGTATTACTTTTTAACATAAAATTTTGTATTTTTAAATTCTTTTGTCAACAAATATTTATACTAACTTATTACAATTTTTTTAAGTAGTGTATTAATTTTCAAAATTAAAGTTTAAGTAAATAAAATGTTTTATTAAAAATTTCCAATCTAATATTTTCTTAGCTTAAGAAAATTTTTGTACTTTTTCCGAATTTCTAGGAGGGGCAGCTGCCCCTTCCTTCCCCACCTTGGCGACGCCATTGTAGTGTCGTACATACCTCAATCATTACCCTGTTTACCTAACTGTAATGAATCCATAAGAAGCCATTTCTCTCAAATTCCTTTATGCTGTATGCGCAATGTAAAAAAATATATTCATTTTGAAAAATGTCCAGAGGCGTAGGAATTATATTAAAAGTAGGGGTTATCAGAGCCAGTTACGGACGCCCATGATTGATCTATTTTCACAATAATTTGTAAAATCGATAAAGCTTTTCATTCGTGCACTTCATACTAAATATAAAAATGGCTTTCATAGTTCCCGAAAAGATAAATAAAAACCAAAAGAAAAATGTTTTTTCAAGAGCTTATTATAAGTATCTCTAGAAGGAAGTCTTTGGAAGAAAAAGTGTATATGTACTTCAAAATTACATTATTTTGATGAGATCTATCGATGAAAACAAAGATCGAAAAACGAGATCGAAAAACAAAGCGCTTACTGACCTACCTTCATAAGAACTTTCTCTTGACAAGGAAAATCCTCTTTACAATGTTGTTGCTAGAATATGGTACTCTGTACAGACAGGATGTTCATAGCGTGTGTAAACAAATGCAGGAGATACATAAATATCAAAAATGTTTGCATGTCCAAATATTAACGGTTTAAAAGCTAAAGGGTGTTGTAGTTAAAAAATAAACTTCACACACGAACAAATATTTTTCTTTAATTTTTTTAGTCACGTACCCAGACTATGAAACTACACTTTTTGATAAATGATTACGATTAAAAAATACTGTTTCATCCTGTATTATTGTCATTATTACCCTATAATTAGCAAATAGAGGCAGTTAGCGTATAAACAAAGGGAAATATCGAGTAGGAAGCCGTATAGCTCCATCCCCGACAAAAAAAAAAATAAATCCCCCACACAATAGGTAAACATCGCCATCTACTTTCAAATTACGACACCTTATAACAAATAAATCAGAACATGGTCACATAATCGGGAAAATCTCCTGCTGGGGATTTGCGCGGAACACGAATTTATAGACAGACTTCAGTTGCCCCCGACAATATATTTTCCGAAACCCTGTGCAATAAATATTAGGTCACCGAATACGTCTCGAGATAACTGTCCACCGTTAGATAATGCCAAATCCTAACGAGATTACAACGCGGTTGTGCGTCAACGAAATGGTCAGGAAGGTCAGACCGCGGATTTAGTAATAATAATTTACTGGTTCTCAGGTGGACGGAGAATAACATACATACAAAAAGCATGTCGACATACATAATATATGGGTTGCTAACGGTACTCGAATATCCTTGCAAAGGATTAACAAATGAAAATGCAATACATGTACGCACGCATGAAAAAAAAATATACATAACGTAATAACTGTAATATAGGGGGTAACCATTCTCCGCAATACGTGTACATTTTTGCAGGTAACCGTTTACAATCCTTCAGCAGTCCCTATCAATCCAGGAGCTCTGACAGGAAGTCGCCGAATAGCTCGCAATCCCGCTCTAATTCTTAGTTATCAGGTATTTATTTAATATTATTTATTGAAAGCGAGTGGTGCAGTATCTAGTTTTAGTGCCAAAAAGAGTACCTGAATAAATTATTCATTTGTATTGTGATTGTTGGGTTAGTGCGCATGGCTGCCAGGCCCCCCCTCTGAAGAGGAAGCGAAAGAAGCGCGGAACAGTAGTATGAAGTGGGTCTGGCACGTAGGTAGTTGAGATTTGGAGTCACTTGTATGTTCTAATTTAATGGTAATAAATAGTAAATGTGCAACTGTGCTTAATTCATTGGGTTGTTTGATACAAGAGAAAAAGGTAGTGGGGGTCATTGTAAAAACAAAATACAGTCCACTCCCGAAGGCACCCCACAGTGATAAAGTGAATAATGGCTAGGAATTTAAATAATAAAGGCAAAGGCAGGTTAAAATACCAAAATTAATTTTAAATAAAATAAAAGTTTGACCAAGTTTGTTTTGGGGAGAATGTAAAACCAAAAATTGTATGTTTTGACAGATGTCAACCAATAGGAGTGAAGAAGGAACTTTGAAATTGAATTTAGTACCTATAACATAGGAAACATATCAAAGAGAGGATTTCAAACAATAATTTAATTAAAATATTAAGTATGTAATTAACTTTATTCAAAATTAAAACTTGTAATCACAAGTTGAATTTTGCATTACTAGGATTAAGTATAAGTGATAATGAAAAAAACATAATTGGTAGGCATATGAAAAATAAAGAGTCTTGAGTTACCTGAGATAGAAAAGGAGAACAAAATTTAATTGATTTGAAAATTAAAAGTAGGGACGCTGCCGAAAGTTAGCAAAGAGTAAAATATTTAAAAAAAAAACTCCACAGCAGTGTATGCACAGAAAATAACCGGCTACACCATTTTCTTGAATTTTCCAGTTAGTCGCAAAGAAGCACAAGTAAGTCCCAGCCAAAATCAATTCAAAAATACCATCCATTAATAGTAACACCAAGCTGAAGGAGAAACCAAACGACACAATTCACCATTTTGGGAATATAATGTACGGAACAGCACTAACAGCAGTGAAGAAGTACAGTGCGCTGATTCAGAAGACAGATTCAAATTTCAACCAAGGAACATTTAACAAAGCAAGAGTTTGCATCGAGGGACGTAAATTGGAATACGAATCCTAGTATCTTAGGACAATTAACTAAAGGTAAAATTCACAAAGAACTATAAATAAATGCATCGTTATATTAATTTAGTACGGAATATCCGTTATTTGATATCTGTTTAATTTTATGATTTGGAATAAGTATTGGCATAGGACAGAGGTTACAATAAGGTTTGCGTATGATCTCAGAAGTGTCATTATAAAAATTTTGAATTGAAAAATTTAATAAATAAATCAATTGTTGGCTAATCCCACAAGATATTATTTATTTTTCAAAATACAGTAGATGACAACATAAAAATTAAATAAAATCATTCCACATTGATGAAATTATTAATTCTGGTCAAATTCACTTTAAATACATGTGTTTTTCTATCAATTTCAATTGCCCTAACCCTCAGTCAATGACTAGATAAAAATAAAATAAACAACCTATAAAAATAAAATAAACAGCCTTTTTCAGAACCACACCTTGAGGTAAGATTTCTAATGGTCACAAAATTCATAGTTTTAAAATTGAACAGAGACCTTCTTTCCAAATTAGCAGACCAGTTTTGAGCTAAACTGAAAATATACACGAGTATGCTCATATGAGCTGGCGCCCAAGTAATAAGAAAGGAAATCTGCTTGGTAGAAGAAGAACAGCTTAAGCCAATCAAGGTAAGAAAGAAAACATACTCAATAAAAATTATAACGGTGTATAAGTTGAACATGAGGTATTCAAATTTGAACTATAATTTATTAATATTAAAACTACCAAAAAAAAAACTTAAATTAGGTTTTTCTATATATATTTTTCCTTTGAAATGCATCTACTGTATAAAAATTTAATACTGTTTTCAATACTTTTCATGATTCCAAAGCCTCCTAGATACTATATACGTTACTTTTCTCTTACAATAATTTGGGTTTCCTAGCAAAGTTTTGGTAAACATCTTTTCATGAAATTTGGACTTTCAGTATCAGAGCAATAAAACAAAATATTTTTCTACCTATTTATAATATGTCCATCGTAAGTCGCTATGTACCTACATATAGTAGGGTTCTATATCCAAAGAAAATTTTATTGAAATCATGCTGTCAAATTTCACAAGGTTGTTCCCGATTAAATTTGAACACACATTTACATACATTGCATATCACTGAAAATAAATTTGTGGAGACGCAAAATTCATATAGTACCCTCACAAGTATCTTCTCATTAAACTAAAAGCACCTTTACCGAGACTTACAAAGCTTACAAAGCTGCTTTGGAAATAGAAGCTTTTCCTATCTGTTTATGATATTACCTATTAATTACTTGTACCTATACATGAGGTCACCTTAAATATTATCATCGAAACATACTTAAATCGCATTGCAGATTGCTCGTGCGGGATTTTCGTCGGAATAAATTCAAAATTATAACTGATAAGCATGTCTCAATGTTTCAGATAAAACTCAGCTGTCAAAACAAAAATCCGGATGTTGATTTGTTGGATAGAAAACACGATATTTGTATTATCAATTTTTGAAAGCGAAATCCTAAGATGATGCAACGTTCTTATTTATCTACCAAACATTATTTTTTTATAGACGTTTGCTTTAGCTTCATTAACTGTGGTGTTTTAACTTTAACTAATTTAAATAAGACTACTCAGTATTTAATAAAAAAAAATCAAAGTTTCCGATACTTTTTCTTTAAATGTTCAAATGAAGAAACGCTATAAAGGAAGTGCACTGTCAATGTTTTTTGAGTAACTGATCAAAAACTGAGTGCACATTAGCAATCTTTGAAAGACAATCCAAAGGAATCCTTTTAGAAATATCAACTTTGAAAAATTGTCACCGTGTCACTGTTACACCTTGTGTATATAAAAGTACGGGGATAAAAAATGATTCGCGCTCATAGAGTTATACCTGTCATTGAGAAAGAGTGGTAGTAACAAAATGCATGTCTAAGTAAATCATTTTTTTATATTAATTCAAATTAATTCATTTGAAATGCTTTAAAACAAGAGCGGACCTATGAAATTGAGTACAATGTAAAGGCATTCTTTATAGAATATAATTATTTTGACAACCGCATCATGAGTTTTAGATCAATTATCAAAAATAAATGAACCACCTTTTGGAAAGAATTGTGAACGCATGACTTTTTTCAAGAGCTTTATAAAAAAAATTGAAAAATACATATTACAAATCAAAATATGTAAAAACAAAATAATGCCTATAAGCATGGACTTTTAGTCATCTTCATCAGTTTCACTAGAAGCAAAAGTTTTCCAGTTTTCTTAAGAGTTTTATAAAAGTGGTGAATAAATTTTTAGAATCCATTCTAAACATAACTGGAGGCGTAAATATTAGATTCGTTTATTGAAAGCGTATTAAAGTTTAAAATTATTAGGTGATTCTATAGATTAAGCTGACTTATCTTCCGTTGCAATTCACGCACTTCATATTCAAAAGAAATTTTATGAAACGCATCCAGGATATGTAATTACCTTTAAATATACGATGTTTGATGTCAGAAAAGACTCATTGTCACAATTTCGTTTTCTCTGTAGAAATGGGGAACGCGTTTCTTTTCAGTTTTCAAAAATTCCGAAAATCACGACACTTCATATCGACAACATTGAACAGCATGGAATCATAGAGAAAAAGTCAACTACTACTAATCTCGCTTACTTCACTCGGTTTATTTATAATGTCCTTGATCATCGCGGTCAGGCGGATGTAAAATATACCGACCTTTCGGAGGCCTTTGACCGAATACACCACAGTATAATTTTACATAAACTCGAGACTTATGGATTCTGTGACAATTTGTTAAAGCTTTTAAAGTCATATTTGTCTAATCGCCTGCATGACGTCCCTTACAGTAGATTTAAATCTCGTCATAACTTTATTATCTTTGAAGTACCCCAGGGTTCTAATCTGGACTCTTTATCTTCTCCATTTTTATTAACGACATTACTACCATTCTCAGTTCCCATAAAATAACATATGCAGACGACTTGAAAATTTCGTCCGTGAAGTGTTGACAGTTAAATAGGTGGAACAGTGTGATTTAAAATCATTTAAATAAAGTTGTCCCATTTACGCGCAAAATGAATCCCACCCCATTCAACTGAGAGATTGATTCAGACATCTTGACGCGGACTAACACTATAAAGAATTAAGGACTTTGACAGTAAATTGCAGTAAATTGACATTCTCAAAACACATTCAGGATTTAATCTCTTCAAGCCTGAAGTCATTGGGATTTGAGATAAGATAAGGTCACGACACGGTCATGACAATGTGTCACTTAAATTGTTTTATGTATATATGCGCTCTAAAGTTGAATACTGTTCAATAGTTTAGGTTACTTTGTATAATGGTTATATTAACTTAGTCGAAAATGTTTTTAAAATTATTAGCTTTTCGATTAAATGTTAGATATCCTGTCTCTTAATGAGTACGGTGTAGGGTTTGTCAAATGCAAACCGGGGAGAAATACTGTCAGTGTATGCCTGCAGGAGGGGCGTCTTCCTGACGACCTCATTTCACAGGCGACTTCTGACTTCTCCACATCCTACAACCGGTTTTAAGCCAACGTTCTCGAGGCGAAGAATGGTTGTCAAAGCCATTTCTCTTAGATAAATATCCAGAGGTGGCAGACACAGCATTACCTCCATTGCTATGGTAGGTGTTGTACGCATAGCTCCAGTTATGCTCAGACAGGCATTTGTACTTGGCTGAGCTTTTGTTTAGCTGTCGTCTGCTGGGATTTCGGCCACCAGACGACAGCCCCATAGGCCAACATTGGTCTCACTATGGCAGTGTATATCCACATAACCACATTTGGTTTCATGCCCCAGGTTTTGCCAACGGTTCTGCGGCACTGCTCATAGGATATGTACGCCTTTTTTAATCTTCTCTCAAAGTGAAGATTCCATGTTAGCTTTGCATCGAGTGTAACCCCTAGGTATTTCACATCAGATGCAAAGCTTAGCGTAGTGTTTAGGAGAGTTGGTGCCTTTGTTGGCCCCAATTTTCTCTTCCTCGTGAAGAGGACCATTTCCGTCTTCCTGGGGTTCACTGACAGAGCATGGTCCTCACACCACTTTTCAATAATTCTCAGGGCTGTTTGCATTCTTTGGCAAAGGATCCCTTCGAATTTACCGCTAATCAGCATAGTGAGGTCATCTGCATAAGCGATGGTATAGATGCCTTCCGAGTCGAGGTGGCACAAGAGACTGTCTAGAACTAAGTTCCACAGCAGTGGTGATAGAACACCTCCCTGCGGACAGCCCCTTGCAACAATTCCTCTCGCGGAGGCATCCCCCACACTGATTTGTATAGCTCTTTTTGTGAGCATATTCGATATCCATCTGCAGATGGTGGAAGAAACCCCTCTCTCCATGAGAGCCGAGTTAATTTTGGGAAAGGACGTTTTATCAAACGGCCCTTCTATGTCAATGAATACCCCCAGGGTTGATTCCTTGTTATCCAAAGATCTCTCGATCCTGCCCACCACCTGATGGAGAGCAGTATCGGTAGATCGCCTTGGAGTGTATGCATGTTGATTAGGGTGTGGCTGTCTGTCCATCAGCACACTATCCCTTTAGTAAGACATGCTAATCACGCCCCTGTTACATTTTATTTCTCGGCTGCCATCGGTAATGTAAGATTAAAATATCCCATTGCTTTTATGTCACACAATTATAATTATATGTCATTCCTGTGATGTATTTAATTGTAACGTTAAATATTTGTATTCTGTCTGGAGAAATAGGTATTAGCGAATTGTAGTTTTAGTCCTTCCGAAGTCAGTTGAATATGCAAAAAAACGTCTGGTAATAAAATTTAATGAGTTCCATAGGCGTCCCTAAAAAAATTTTCTGTTAACGGTAAAAAATTATAATAATTTGTATATAATGTGTAGAAAATTTCTATTATTATGTTCATTTGGCCAACAACATATTTTAATTATTTATGCCCTCAAACAATTTTATTATCTCGGTGGTAAATTTCGTTTTGTTCCGTTTCAAAGGGTCTCCAAAATGCCATGTTGTGATAATATTAGTAAACAAAATATGAATGATTGATAGAAGGTGGCTATAATAAATTAAAATTGCCTGATTCACACCAAATTCCGCACTGCTGCACTGCACTGATGGGCAATTTATGAACCACTTGTAACCTGCTGTAATTTATTGCCCAGAAGCCCGATACAACTGTGCTCGTTTTCCTTTGGCCGCGCTCGCATTCTTCAACTGAGCGTATACATTTCTATCATCTCCACGTTTAGTTCGTCCAGACCTGTTTATGGGTATGGCCATTAAATATGGCAACAAATATTTCAATGACGAGTTGCTGCTTAGCGACCGAGCCTGGTACATACCTTGAAATTATTGGTTCTTCAATTGACTTCGGAAAAACTATACTACTACTTTTTCATCCATAACTTTTATACATGGCTTTGTAGCTTGTTATTTTCTATTTGCCTGATTTAAGTAGTGACACATGTATTTCTTTATAGTTTTAGTATCACTCTTTTATACTTTGTCCGGTAATTAATGTTTTCATTTAACTTGAGCCTATTGAGGCAAGGTACAGATACTGTCATAGTTTCTAACTTTTTTTTCATACTTAATACTCATATTTAATATGAACATATAACTTCCAGAGATATAGAAGACTGTGCTGAATTTATTTTTGTAGAAATTAACAAATGAGCACGCTACCAGTCTGGAACATTGAAACCGCATAATTTACACATCATACTTTTGTATTTCCTAGAAAGAACACTCAAGATGCGAATCTAACACATCGCAGTTGAAACGCGGTCGAAGCAGTTAAGGTTAAACACCTCTAAATAACCGCCAGGATCAATATTTCAGACTCATGAAAAGCGCTGATACACGTAAATCACTTCGTATCCGCATATGCACCTCGGCAAATAGGATTACTACTACCCACTGCCCGTCGCGAACCATTTCAAATTTAGAACCGCTCGTACTTCCTATTTTATCAAGGCACTGCAGTTTAAAAATAAGATATAATCGCTAACGTACGATAGTAGCTTAATTGCTGCAGTAATTATTGGCGGTATAACTATATACGTACAAATTACTTCAATGTTATGCATGGAAGCACGTTTAAGAAAAAGTAATATGTAGAAGCACGTGCTAGTTACAGTAATTATCCTTATCGTAGAATAAATAAAAATGACGTCTACAAAAGGAAACGTTTTGTATGTGTAGTAATTTTACATAAGCCGGTTCTGTCATTCCGGCTTTTAATGCAACTGCATTGCACTTTACCTTTACCCAGAATAAAATATCACAACAGAAATTACCACTTTCTGTTTTCAAAAATGTATTATAATACTGTTTTTTGGAAAATTAAGTTTGAAAAATAGAAGAAAACGATAAATTTCAGAATATCCAGAAGTTCGTTCAATAACATTAATTTAACATTATAATATCAATTTGTAAATATTTATTTTCCATTTTATTATTAGCCTTAAAGCTCCCTAAAGTAACCTAGAATGATAACCTAAAGGTTATTCGTGCGAGAAAATAAGTTAATTAAACCGAAACGTCGATTTTGTGACCGCAGTTTGTAGTTGATTTGGATGCGGTGTCGACAATATTCATTTTTGGACGATGTTTACATAAATACACGGGCCTAATTTCAAATTATTTCAATTATTAGTTTTTAAATTATTTTAAAAAATTTAAAATATTTTTATAAGTTTAACACACTATCTTTTTAACGAAGCGTCCTAGATAAAAATTTTACACGAAAGACTCCCCATAAAATTCACCAAAGAATACGAAATTTCACTTGTGGTCACTGTTTGTGAGTCATTCTGTATATTAGTGATAAGTTTTTGTATTATTTGTTTGTTTTTTTCAGTGTTTTCAGTCATTGAAGCTGAAAATCAGCTGTAACTTCCGAATTCTTTGAAACTGCATGGATTTGCATGAAAATTTAGAATAAGGCTCATCTTAGGTTTAAGTTCAAAAGTGACATAAACCCGATTGACGCTTTTTGTTTTTTAGCGGTAAAAACAACCCCTAAGTGAAAAAAATTGAAAAAATTAAGTTTTAAGCATTTTATTGATAAAAATCTTGTTCAAGCACAAAGATTAAATAATGTTCCATGTTCTCGAACATGTTTTATGATATATTTGATCTTTTCGACCCTTTATTTAACCCTTAAAAACTACCACTATTCAAAAAATAATGATAAAAAATTACTTTTTAAAGATTTTGAATGATTAAATCGTGCAATTATTTAAAATAAAAGTTACCTTATAGCTAATAAGAGAATTTTTCCCTTTCAACCCCTAAAAACCACCCCTATATTGATAAAAATGATAAAAAATTATTTTTTAAAAGCTTGGAATGCTTTAACGATGCAATTATTTAAAATAAAAATTCCCTAATTGCTTATGAAAGAATTTGTATCTCATAACACTTTTCAACCCTTATAAATCACCTTTGTGCTAAAAAAATTATAAAAAATTACGTTTTAAATCTTGGAATGCTATAATTGTGCAATAATTTAAAATAAAAATTCCCTTATATTGTTTCTGAAAGAATATTTTACTTTTGCCATTTTCAACTCTTATAAATTACCCTTTTACCAATATTAATGTAACATATTTTTATTATATTCGATTTTTAAATATAATCAATCATAAAAAAATTGCTTTTACCATAACTCGGTTAATTTTCAAGTTACAGTATCCTACAAAAAATAATTTTAAAGATAATTTCAAGATCTGTAGGATCGTTTGCATATAAAACCTTTCAAGTCAAGGGAAAGGATCGAAGGGCTCGAGACAGGTCGTTTTTTCACTAAAATGGATACTTCAAGCGGCCATATCTCCTTTATTTTTTATGCTGTAGGAATAAAAAATATATATATTTGTTGAAAAAAAAGCTACATTTTTGTTGTCTATCATTTTTTACGTAGCTTTCATAGTTTTAGAGTTATATAAATAAGGCAATTTTTTTTTAATAATGAAAAATACGTTGTCAACTTTTACCGTAGATACATTATTAAAAAATACGCATTATAAACCGGTCTAACTTCAGGATCGTATGAAAAACAGTAAAACAAAACTAATTGTAAAGGGTCTACGATTAATTTTAATTTTGATGGAAATAATGCAGCGTATACTGCTCATTTTTCCTTAAAAACCCATCTGTTTTTGACGATAACTCCTTCAATTTTGCTCTAATTAACTTTTATAAGTGCTCATTTTGAAGGTCTTTTTGAGTACTACAAAAAACTACCGAAGCGTTATACACGTAAAATTAATCCTTTTTCCGTTATTTGACGTTGAATACATCGATTCGAGTATTCCCCCCAAAACAGGTCCCCTTCCACTAACCATATTTCGCTTTGCATAGGACGTACAACACTTTTTATTTATAAGCTACATTTTTGTTCATTACACTTTTTTTAATAAAATGCGTAGTTTTTGAGTTATTCGCGAAAAATATTTTGAGTCGTTTTTTTCTCTCAAAATTCCAAATTTTCAATCGTGAATAACTAAACAACTATTGATTTCTCTATCGATTTTCACCGTTATTTTTGAAAAAAAAAAAAATCCACCCTCGAGAAGGGGTGTCAACTCCCCAACAGGGTGGAAGCGTCAACCGGCGCTATGTCACTAATATTCATTGACCGTTTCTCTACTATCTGCCAAATTTCAAGTCGATCGGTTCAGTTTCAAAGAATTTGGGGGTGAAAAGCTTCAATGACTGTACTATGTAAGATCTTTGATTAGGCAAAACTATTTTCACAAAAATAATCCTTGACTGATCCTTTTGGCGCAAGAATTACTTCATAGTTATAAATTTTTTCACAGGTGGCGAAATGCCCAATAAATAAGGAAAAAGCTCGAGGGTTAGTCGGAAATATTTAACTACATAGTTGATTAAAGCCTTTAGAGAAAATATGGTACCAACTTCGGTAGTCGAGTACTTGTGAAAGTGAAAACAAGCCTGAAAAGCTCGTATGACAAAACTATGTACGTATTATTATTTCACAAAGAGCATAAATAGTACCTAAAGAATTGTTATTTACCAGAATATGCTTCAAAACAATTATTATCATCAAATTAATTTTAAATATACTTCCATCAAATTAAAACCAACGAATCATGAAGAAGCCATATATGTACTAACACCAGCGCTATGTGAATAGACGACATACAGATCCACGATAAGCGAAGACAAAACACTCGGCAACGCTGTAAACATGTTCCCCTCTCACGAGCACTGTCCCTGTCAGTGGTCTTGAACATCTGTTAAGTTATGCTACCTTGGTACCTTGACCATAAGCAAGCACTGGGCAAGTTAATGCTGGTTGCGTATAAAACTAGATATCTCCAAGTCATTTGGTCGAATATCGAAAACCCCCATTTAATCTTCAACATTGACACTCAAAAATTGACGAGAGTTTAATTTTGTTCTCAATGTTTGAGGTACAAAATTTCATTTTAGAACAGAAAATATAATAAGGAAGTTAGCGATAATAAATAAAATATATTACTTAAACATTTCTTGAATGATCTTTAAACTTTTAGGAGGGAGTAGGTAAGTATGGATTTTAACACTTTTGCACTAATTTCATTGCTTTAGGTAAACAATCTTATATACTAACTACATATAAAATAACATATAGGTAATTTACAGCAAATTAATTTAATTATGTAGGATCTACAATCAAAAGGCACACCAGACAATACAGTATCTCGAAAATAAATAAGACAACTGATGATGAAAATAAATATCGAAGCAAAGTCATCACACCTACAATAAATTTCCCAGATTCCTCGCTAAATGAAGGATTTATATTAAGGAACCTTCACAAACAATTTGACACAAACACTAAATCTAATACAGAATTTGTTTAAAAACTTTCAATATCTATATCTAATGACAATGCAATAAATAGACAAAAGTTTTATTACAATGGTGAGGTACAATGAAGAAATAAAGGATGTACTTTTGAGTTTCCGGTTGATAAGTTAGACGCCCTCCAATTTTCCACTTTTTCACTTGAGGTGTGGAATAACTAAATACTGATACGGTCAGTTGCTGCTGCTTACTAAGATAAACTGATAGTTACATGCTTATTTTTTATGATTTATTTAGACACGTACTAAACTGACACCGGATCCTTCGCCAATTATTACAATTGCCGACATTTTGCGACGCAACTAAAAAGAATTATCCTTTAACATTAATATTTAAATTTAACACACGTAGCAAAGTAGTAAAAATAATTTGACAACAAATTTAAAACAGAATTTGTTCAGATATTTATTTAATTTATTATCTATCAAACAACGATCCCGCTGAATCATGATACAAAATATTACCTAGAAGTGCGAATTATTAATAAATGATAATGGGAAGTTTATATAGTTCTGGATATTATCTACCGATTTGTTTATTTAAGCTGATATATAAGCAAATGAAGAGTACATGAGTACATATTATAACGATATTAGGAGAGATCAATATTTATGCATTAAAGATTTAAAAAACTCGGTTTTCCAATTTCAATTACGACCAAGTAGTAATACGAGGTCGTTATTATTATTAGATATTAACAAAACTGAGCTGAGATTTAAGTGTTTTATGGTAGATTACATTAGACACCTTTTTCTGGAAAATACCATAAACCGGAAGATAATAACAGTATTGAGTAGAAAGCTATTACTATCTGAATGCTTACTTTAATATTAATTAATATGACGGCAAGCAGCGGCTATAAAAGTGATTTAACTTCTATAAACTGATAATTATATAAATTCTTGTTGGAACAGAATTAAATCGAAAACAGATGTGGAAAAAAAAGTGAAATTAACATTTATGTAAAGAGTGCTTGAGATCTGCAAACAAATGAATGATTTAAATACACTTGAGCAAATAATACGAGTAATAGTCGAATAAGTTTCATTTTCAGTAAACGACACTTACGCTTTCAATTAGATTTAAAAATGTTAGTGCCGAAAATGTTATTATAACAAATAGAAACTGAATAAGTTGTTCAAATCTTTTATATACCGGGTGTTTTCGCGTGTGTATTCACGAAAATAAGATGAAAATCCTATGAACGAGGATCTGCATGCAAATGCTTAATATATCTTGTCGTTTTTTATTATACATATTTAATTAAAAAGTTTTACAAAACTGTAAACTTATACCAAGGCACAAACGTAAGAATGTTATACAAGGTGTCCCGCAAGTAAGTGAACTCGAAATGAGCCGATTTATGTTAATTCACATACCCTAAATCACTTCGTTTGACCGCTAGATGGCCTCAAAGTACTTGAAAAATGTTTGAATTTTTAAATATCTCTAACAGGCGTTAATCGATTTTGATTATCTTTGGACGTGGGCTTTTGATTTCAATTGCCACATTTTGTTAACATTCAGAGTGACTTTTTTAAAACTTAGAACTGCTAGAGTGAAAATTCATTCATGTAATAATAAATATATTTGAGTTGGTAGGATGAAAGTTTTTCCGCCAATTTTCATTAAATAAGCGGTTTAGGTACGAAAAATTGTGTTTACATATCTTGCCACTCACTCTACAGTACTTAATAGATTGCTAGTAGGTACTGATTTTGCAGTGGCAAGAAATGTAGACAATTAAGAAATATTTTTTGCACCCAAACCGTATATTTTATGAAAATTACGCGAAACAAAAAAAAAATCCAAACAGTTAACTACCAACTGAAAAAAGTTAAAGACAGAGCTTTTCGTACATCGATTTTCAAGCAATTGTTAAGTTTTACAAACCATTCCGTATAACATATGTCAATTGAAAACAAAAGCCCAAAAATAATAAGAATCGATGAAGGGGTGTTATTTTAAAAATTTTCAGGAACTGAGGCTTTCTAGCGAAGCGATTTTGGTGACATTGGCCTATATTGAGCCCAGGATACTGTATTCTTCCATTACACACATACTTACGGGGCTGCCTGTCTATTTCAGGGATAATGAACTTTTCATTTTATTTTGAAAAAATACGCATTCTAAAGAAATGTCATTAGTTAGGCTCCACATTTGTAATAAGTATCATAATTTAAACCGTATGCCACAATTAAAAAAGTGAATAAACATGTTTTACTGGAAACACCTTTTTATATTATTCCAATTTAAAACAATGGACTCGTTAGGTTTTTTTGTGAATCATTAAAAGCTAGCTATGCGTATAGAAACCGTCTTATTCAAATTACAGGCGATTATTTTCGCGAAGTCCTTGAGCGGCTAACGAGTTATACGTCATAAGTATGCGAGTTCACTAAACCAAATTCATGGTCAACAACTTGGCTTGAATCTCTTGTCCAGTTTTTAGTTTGCCGAGATTACCTATAGGTTTGGATAGACTAATTAGAATTATTAACAGCCGAACACAATATACCGCCAAGCGTTGACGTCAGCATATTTGGAGTTAATAACCTCTCTAGTATTAGTGGCAAAAGACAAGTGGAATTTTATAGATAAAAAAAATAATTGGAAACGTAGGTCAATCCAACGGATGTGTCTTCGGGATATGGTGCCCGCAGTAAATTCGTATGCGATGCATGGTGAACCGCAAAGGTTAAACAATAAAGCACGCACGTGCTGTTAATAGAAACAAATAGTCATGAATGTGATACCAAAATAGACTTAAATACGCAAGTCCTGATCTAGCTGAACAAACTCTATTGAAACGTTTCTTTCAATGCCTTCATCGTCAAGGAAAACAGCTTAAGATGAAATATTAAGCAAGGAACACCGACCATCAAGACTAGTTAAGAAGAAATCACGGACAACCGCGGCATAGATGAAACTATTTGTATACTAGACTACCCTCATGATGATAAAAGGGACCAGGGAAATTAAATCAATATCGTCTGCACGATAAGTGATTCCGCTCCTCGTTCCATCAAAAACCCCATCCCAGATCCGTTCCAGCTCCCAGCAGCGAGCCGCCGTAATAAACGCGGGCTCACAAAAAAGGAAACGTGTAGACTGCCAGTCGCAACCATAAAACACGGGATTTATGTGCACACCGATGCTCGTTGTACGACCGGAGGAGTCTGTCTGTATATCTCTGGACAAACATAAACAATGGGCAGGGGCAATAGCACCTGCACGTAGTGGCAACGCCGTAAAAGCTCAGTCTTAGCCCGGTGCACAAGATGCCGGAGCGGCAACGCCATCGTCTCAGCCACTTCCGAAGTAAACAACAAATGTGACCGCTCCATAAAACAAACGAGACCGTGCTCTGGTGCCTGGCTCTTACCCCAACCCACCTTGAAAATGGCTACCTGCCACAGGAAACCATACCCACTCAGAACCTGTTGCACCCACTCCAGAAAAAATAAATAAAAAATTATTCAGTACGTAGTATTTAACAGTACCAGTATTATGTATCAATTGGTGATTCTTGAGAGTTTACGAGTTATATTAATACGAAGTACAAGGAATATCTACGAGCAACGACGTCGCACTGCTCGGGTTTGTCGAAACACACCCCTCTGGCTGGTTAAAAATGTAAACAAACCCCCGGGGGGTGGCGGGATATAGCTAGTAAGTCGGAATTTACCATGTCGGGTCCCATGTCTTTCATATCCTATCCGAATGGCACATTCCCACTGTTTTGTATCACCAAAAATCACGTTCACAATTCACACAACACGGTCGCCGGCGTCGCGAACCACAGAATTCATAACAGAAGGTGCGGCATTCGGCGTCTAACTGAGCTAACAAAGAACCATGGAGATGGGCGCGCGTGCGCGACGCTGCAATGCGAGTTGACCGGCCTCGCTCGCTGGCTACAGTGTGCGTGCGTATTGCCCGCCGCCACCGCTGCTGCTGCTAGGGCTCGCGCTGGAGGAGACGATGACATTCAGCCGCCGCCTGTCCTCTTCAAATTTATTGTACAAACAGAACTGGATTTACTCTCCGGGAGAGTACGTCGTCTACGTATCGATGCGGGGTACTCATTCGACTGGAACTAAATACATTTGTAAATTCTTCGTAAAAACGTACTTTAACGCCGTGATCTCGAAAAATCAGCATGAACAAGTACCTCTTCGTTAATGTGTCAATCAGAAAAAAAGAGTTATCTGTCAATATTGTCCTTTCTTACCTCAAACGTTGATGATTGTTAGGAACAAACAGATATCCACGATCCAACATTATTTTATCCCCATATCCAGTTGCTTAACCGTAACTATAGATGAAACTCAATTATTTCATTTCAGCTTGTATTAAAAATTCGAAGCAATGAAATGGAAGTATAAGAATAGTTAAATTTTCGTTACAAGCTCTATAATTGTTTATCTACTTTTACCCCCATCCAATATCTCTATATAGTCGAGGAAATAAAGCACTGAACCTCCGAAATTTTTCAATCAAGTCGTATCAAAAAATGTATCAACTTTGTATTATGTTTTTCGGCCAAATTACATTTGTGCAGTGCAAAATGCAACCAGAAAAATCCTTTTAAAGTCACGAAAAACCCCCTGATGCGATTTTCGGCTCGTTTACGCAAATTTTACAGGAAAACTCCCGGAGATGACGTCCATGTCCAGGTTCCGGTGCACCAGGTGTCCGGGGGGTTCTCGCCGACGCCAGATTAGGAATCAGCGACCCGAAAAACCTCCGGGTGTCAAGTCTCGTTGCATTTAAGTGTGAAATTCAGGAGATGCCTCGGAGATGACGTTCATCATCAATCCTAATCTCCTGGTCGGCGATGGACCAATTTGAAGGTCATATTCGGGATCAGCGATCTCGAAAACACCCAGGACTCTGATTTGAGTCCATTCCAGGCATTATTAACTGAGTTATGAATTATTTCTAAGTGACTTTAAAAAATGCATTTATCCGAATGCATTTTGCACTGCACAAATGCAGTTTAGCCGAAAAACATAATACAAAGTTGATACATTTTTCCCACATAATTTTAGAAAGCGAATAATAAAACTCCATCTTGATACCACTTGATCGAAAAATTTCGGAGATTTCGGCTCTATTTGAGCATTATTTCCTCGACTAATAAATACATCTTTCTAATAATGACTTACTAACAACTGTCAATACATCTGGTCAGTGGTCAGATTTGTTTTCATTGTAACCCTTGAGTATATGAAATGAAAAAATAAAAATGAATAAGCCAAAGAATAATTCTATCATCGTAGATCGTAATGCCCTCTATATATTGATGGCTTAACTACCTCAAGCCTCTAATGAATGGTTTGTACTACAACTATCTTGTTTCATTTACTCAAGAGTTTGGCGCTACATATTAGAGGCCATATTCATCACAAACATAAACATCAGATATTACTATATCTTTATATTGATGTAAAAACTAATTTGTCCAAAGAAAACAAACTGTCTTCTCTGAGGACAAGCTTATTAATGTTAAAAAGGTTGGTGTCAATTAAAAATAACGTCATTATTAGTAAATACGTACATTATTACAGGGCGTTATAAGTTTGACTGCCTTAATTTTAGCAGACGATAGAATACATTAAAATAAACAAAAAAACCTTATATGACTTGGGTCCTAAACTCAACCATTTCCGAGAAAAAAATTATCAAAATCTCCAACTTGATGTACAAAAGTTCGATTAATTAAGGAATATTGACATAACTGCGTGCATAGGATACCATAAATACAATGTTTATCACTTTTTTAACTTCTTTATGCTTAATTCTAAAAAATAATTAGCGTTGTAATGAATTTAAAATTCGATAAAATTCATATCGAGCAATGTGACAACGGCGCGGCGGTTAACACGAGGTACTAAGGCTGTCCAGCAATACGCAATTCAGTTGGTGTTGGTATCTGGAATTTCTCCATGTCTGAATGTTTTTTGCGTACCACTATTTCCTTTTCTTGAGGTGTTTTCCAGCGAGTGCGCAAAAATTGGATTCGAAGATGTAGTGCGTGCATTGAAAATGGTGGTGGACATTTTGAGCATATGCTTGTAGTTTGTTTTGTACTTGTGCGTTTAAAAATTACTGAATTTTGCTCTTTGATAAGTACCTAAATTATTTTCAATACGTATGATTATTTGGATGAGCCGACTTTAATTACATATTTTTCAAATTCACAATTTAATTAAAAATCTAAAAATCCTGTTTTAAGAGAATCACAACTATTAAAATTCGAGTTAAAATTTAAGCACAACACTATCTTCGCACTACATTTATTTAAAAACTTGAAAACAATTGTCTTGAAATTTACCAAATGTTTCACAATAATAGTTGTTTACATTTTTTCCGTAGAACAAGTCTGCCGCGTGCACACGTGGTATGCATTTGCTCAGTAGCGTTAGATTAAACGATGTTGTCACGTTGTGATGAAACTCCCCAATATTAATACTCGCAGTATTTTGAAAATTGTTAATCTTACGCCCCTGTAGTAATATATAACTTTTTTGTTCATTTATGATTACTCTATCTCATGCTGATGTAATAGCAGTCAAACTTCTTATACCCTGTATCTTTTTAAGCGTAAATCAGTTGGGAACACACTTAAAGATTTTAAATTTTTTTCTAAACAAGATGTCAAAGTTTTTGACCAAGTCAAAGAAAAAAAATTTCGTTACAAAAGTACGTTTGCTTATTGACTTGAGTAAAGCCTGTAGAAGAATGTTGTTAATAAAAAATATTATAGATGAATTTTTGCAAATTATAATACGCACCATATACAAACCAATATGTGACATATGAAAATATTTCGGCAGTAAAATTTGTTTGAAAATAAAACAGGTTTGGTAGAGTGGATAGTAAGGACCCAAAGTATAAAGTGAGATGAAACTAGCGTTACTTGCCAATCAGGTATGCAGTGCATTTCTTTCAAATTATATTTTGCTCCGCTTTTGGCTAACCATGGCTAACGGTTACACAAAAAATTCTATCCAACAAAAGAAAAAAATTTCATTATTAATTGGAGACGCTGGTAACATTTATGTTCAATAAAAACAAATAAAATTGTCAAGTAGTTTAAGATTAGCACCCGCCATTAATTTAACAAACTGTAATCACTGCGTTTCATAATAGCACTAGGTGGTACTATAGGGTATCCCAAAATTCAGGCAAGATTTGAATTTTACAACATTTGTGG
>NW_019417301.1:73553-106850 GCF_000390285.2 Anoplophora glabripennis | reverse complement strand
TTAATGCTTTTTATCAAATGTACTTATTTTCTCATGGTGACAAAAAAAATTATCTACGTGAAAATTATTTTACAAAATCAATTTCTGAGTAATCTGTGTAGGGTGAGATTTGTTATGTAATTTTAAATTTAGCGGCGGCAGAATACCTAAAACAAATATTGAGTAAGTAGGTATATAGTTGTAGAGCGTACAATTTGATGGCGCTTGCATCTTTTATCGGCTACAGGTAATTTAACTCACTGTATTACCGATAATTCCTAGAAAAGGAAAGCAATAGAAGTTGGAGAAAGTGTTGTCAGTTAGCGCTGTTAATGACCACGAAATCTGTTCAAGTTTCCTATCTATAGTATCATTTATCTAGGATGCAAGTCATTCCAGACGAGCAGTTCGCCTTCCGACCCAATCACTCCACTGAACTCCAAATCCTTCGCCTTACCGAGCACATCACGGCGGCCTTCAACAGGGGACAGTACAATGGTGCTGTCTTCCTGGACGTCGCAAAGGCCTTCGATACGGTTTGGCATGAAGGCCTACTGATGAAAATGCTCACCAACCAATATCCCATATCCTTTACCAAACTCATAAAATCCTACCTACACCACCGAAAATTCCGCATCCAAATCCAAGATTCCCTTTCCACCACCCGTCCCATGGAGGCCGGTGTCCCCCAGGGCACCGTCCTGTCCCCACACCTATACATCATTTACAACTCCGACATCCCACATCCCCCCAACACCAACATATACTTATACGCCGACGACCTGACAATCACATCCCAATCCGTAGATCCTAGATATTCCGTCTACCTCCTCCAAAGCTCCTTAGACCAACTTGAAACCTGGTGCAACAGGTGGAAAGTCAAAATTAATCCCAACAAAAGTTCGGCTATCCTTTTTACCAAACGAAAAATCCCACAAAACCTTGACAGACTGACACTATCCCAGGAACCCATCTCCTGGAATCGACAAACACGATACCTGGGCGTGACGATGGACCAGCGTCTCACGTGGAAACCGCACATCGTGGAGACGGTGGCGCGAGCGAAGACCACCAGGGCTAGGCTCTATCCCTTACTCAAAGGTGGAAACACCCTCAGTTTAAGGAATAAGCGAACGCTTATCAAGGTGGTACTTCAACCGCAGCTAACCTACGCCTCCACGGCGTGGGGTCACGCGGCAAAAAGCCACTTAAAGTCATTACAGGCTGTGGAAAACATAGCCCTCCGCACGGCCATCGACGCGCCCTGGTACGTAAGAAACACTGACATATTACGAGACTTACAATACACAAACGCTACACAGACAATAAGACAAAACGCGGAGAAACGATTTGACGTAGCCGCTAGACATGACAATCCCCTCCTCAGGCAAGCCGTTGACTACGTACCCGACGTGACCGACAAACACAAAAGACCTAGACACCAACTTTTTGACCCTGGGTGACCACCCCCAATGCCCCCCCCCCTGCCCGCTAACCTTTTCTGTTTCAGAGACAGCCAGGATCAAGAAACGAAGACAACGACACACACACACACATACACACCCCCCATACCCTCCTTAACCCTCCCCTCCCGCGCTAGCCTAAGGGCCACCTTAGCAAAGCGCATCCCAGGCTGCATAGCCGCACTACCCTACCCAACCATACCACACATAAACATGACACTACCCCCGGGGTTTACACAGACGAGCCGGCGAAGCAAGAAGAGCGCCAGAAGAAAGGGCCCTAGCCGGCGGGGCCCAGCCAGGACAAAAGGAGGTCCCACAAAGCGCCTACACCGGCCGCATTTGCGGTCGGGGTAGACGACGGATGGGGCCCACCTACGAAGGCTGTCCAGGCCTACACGAGATGAGGCAGGATAAAGAGGGATAATCCCCCTCGATCCCAAATCATTGAGGCCAATTTCTAGCCATAGAATAATGGCGCGGCGAGTTCCCTGGCAATTTGAAATCTTCTAAAATACTCCTGAGGGCCTTTCGATTTGTCAAAAACTGATATTAGTTGCTAATAGTCAAAATAGTCAAAACGAAAACCCCCCTTGAGGTGCTCTCGTTTTTGCAAAAATGGTACCTAATAGCAACTAATATCAGTTCAGAGTAGTGATGGGCAAAACGATTCATTTTGATGTTTCGAATCAAATGACTCATTTCAAAGTTGAGAGTCGAAACTGGGAGCCGACTCTTCCGACTCCCAACTCCCATGGTAGATATCGAATCGCCAAGTTCGTAATGCGCATAATCACGGTGGCCCGTCTCGGAACGGACGGAAATAGCGAAATCTGGGCCGATTGACGAATTTTGTCGATCTTGAGCTTGACCGATAATTCGATTACATATTTGTTTATACTGAAACGACTAAAATTGAAATTAGTTCTTCCACTGCAGTCAAGGGTTATGTACTTAGTTCTTTCACTGAAATTTGTTGTCATACAAAAATGCGAATGAATGCGACGATAAAGCATATATTCTCTTCAAACGTTTACAAATACAAACGCAAACCGTTTGCTACCGTTTTTCCCTGTAGATTGTGGCCATTGTTGCCCACACTCTTTACTCCCTATCAGTATCAAACGACTTGCAAATCACTAAATATCAGTGATCACAGGCACAGCTACACGCCGATCCAAATCGCAAAACGAATCTGACTCTCGGCCCTGGTGGTTCAGCTGTACACTATAACGGATTTGACACTCCACACGGAAGTCGGTGAATCATCGGAGTCGACTCTTACATATTTTGGGAGTCGACTCAGATGATCTAAGCCAAGAGTCGACTCTCTGATTCGAAACATACACTCACTAGCCAACACTAGTTCAGAGTAACCCTAAGTTGCTATTAGCTGCTGATAGCTACTATTTTTGCCAAATCGAAAGGCCCTATTAAGTGCTTCCGAAGTACATTTGAGGGCCTTTCGATTTGGCAAAAATAGTAGCTATTAGTAGCTAATAGCTACTATTTACTCTGAACTGATATCTTAGTTGCTAATAGATATTATTTTTGCCAAAATGAAAGCCCCTTGTTGTCAATTGGAAAGCACTTAGTGTCGTCACTACTGTCACTGTCAGTCAGTTGTAATAATAACCAAAATCCTACAATATGAAGTTTGAAAATTTGAATGGTATTCCGGATTCCCTATTATAAAAGAAATCAATAATTTGACCGCAGTATTTAACCTATTATTTGTATTAAGTGATTATTTTATTGTGATGTATTATCATTTCATTATAATAAATTTTATATTAAAAGTTTATGATGAATACTTTACTTCGCAGGGCATGTTTTAAAAAATATAAATTTCTGAGAAATTTTATCGATGGCACAGCATATTCAAAGGTACTTAATGGATTATATAAAAGAATAAAATATAATATTAAGTTTTAGGTTGATTTTTCTGAAAAGCTCCAAGCCATTGTTAAAAGGGTATACAGTTCATCACAGTCGTCACACAAGAAACAAATATATTTAATAGATGAGGATGAAAGTAAATGTGTAAATAAAATCAGCAACTTTAGTAAATATACAAGTCGGTCATATACTTGTGGGGAATTACGAAGCAGTAATATCGGAGAAAGGGTAACTTTGTGTGGTTGGCTGGAATATCAAAGAATGAATAAGTTTGTGGTTTTAAGAGATAGTTACGGTGAAACACAATTATTAATAGATGAAAAAGTATACGTTATTTGTGCCAATTATTAAAAATTTTATTTTGAAAATTTTTAGGATATGGAGACACAGAAAAGTTTGTCAACTATTCCATACGAATCGATAATTCAAGTAAAAGGCACCGTGTTATCCAGGCCTAAGGATATGATGAATGAAAAACAGGCCACTGGCCAAGTAGAAGTATTAGTAAACGATTTCAAAATAGTTAATAAAGCAAGAGATAACCTACCATTTAACATTAGAGAATTTCAAAAAGCTAAAGAAAGCCTTAGAATCCAGTATAGATATTTGGACTTAAGGTTTCCTCAGATGCAAAGGAATTTACGGGAGCGATCTATGCTACTTATGAAAATGAGAGAGTATTTAGTGAACAATAATTTTGTAGATGTAGAAACACCTACTTTATTTAAAGCTACCCCTGGGGTGAGTATGCTCAATTTAAAATTATCATGGCTCAAAAACCATTGGTTAATTGTAGGGTGCGCAAGAATTTATTGTTCCGACTAGATTTCCAGGCCAATTCTACTCCTTAGTACAAAGTCCACAGCAATTTAAACAAATGTTAATGGCTGGAGCTATGGACAAATATTTTCAAATAGCTCGTTGTTATCGAGATGAAGGAGTAAGGTCTGATAGACAACCGGAATTTACCCAACTGGATATCGAAATGTCTTTCACCAATATGGACGGAGTAATGTGTCTTATAGAAGACCTTCTTTCTCATTCCTGGCCTGATTATCTCAATCCTATTCCTGTAAGATTTCAAAGAATGAGTTTTGAGCAAGCAGTACAAAATTATGGTAATGATAAACCTGATATTAGGTTTGATTTTACGGTAGGAACAATTTTGGAGTCATTAAAAATGTATAAGGTGCTGTCTTATTTTTAGATTGAAAATTGTACTGATTTATTAAGAAAAAACAAGAAACTAGTTAATTCCGATAATTTTCAAGCATGTTTTGTGAAATTTCCTAAGGAATACTCCAACCTGAGTAAACAGATTAAAAGCCTTATGTCCGATGTAGCTAACAAATTTCCTAGAGTTAAATTTGTCCAAAGTAAGATTAATACAACGAAGGAATGGATACACAAAATCAGTAAATTACTGGGCAGTGATATTGCTATAAAATTTACTGAAGAAAATAAAATTCAAGACGAAAGTGTCTTGTTTTTAGCCTATGGAAATAAAAATGAAGTAGTAAGTGTTATGAGTTTGTACTAACTAATTGGTTCTGATTTTCATAAATTGCAGCTATCGTTACTGGGCAAAGTTAGATTAGAATATGTTAACTTTTTGGAAAATTTGGGAATAACTATTAGGAAGAAGGGAATGCATTTTCTTTGGGTAACCGACTTTCCGTTATTTGAAGTTTCCGAAGAAACTGGTTGCTTACAGTCTGCCCACCACCCTTTTACTGCACCCCATTTAGATGATTTGCATCTATTAAAAACTGAACCTTTAAAGGTAAGTCCTTAAAGCACAAGCAACGTTTATACGGAATATAACTTAAATACGTAAAAATAAAAAAGCAACTTAATTTTCGTGACAGGGGTAGTCAAATTGGAAAAAACATAAATAAATTAACATAAATATTTTTGAAGATGTTTGACGTAGACTGACAAAATGGTACAAATACTCTGAATTTGTGTAAAATTACATCAACCACAGAAGGATATACTTAATTGATTTTATTTAGGAAATGAGCACTTTTCGAGTAATTTTTTTTAAATCTAAAATAAGCTTACACAATTGAATAAATCAAAAACAATCTAAAACTACTATTCGTAGAAAAAAACATTAGAATTTTTGGTTAGAAATACAATTTTAATTACAGTGTAATCATCAAACTGAATTTTTTTTGGTATTGATAAAATTTCTTTGCCTTTTGATATATCGGGTGATTTCACTTTAAATACAGAAACTGCAGGATTAAATTCATTACCAAAAAATAAGTAGAGTTTGCTCTATAAGCTTTTTTCCTGGAGGACAGGTATTTGAAATATAGGGTGTTCAAGTTTTCAAAAAAATATATGTTTTCGGTCATATCTTCATATTACGCTGAACGAGTTGAATGAAATTTATTACAGCGTATTCACATAATTAGACCTTTTATTGAATGTAATATTAACTTCGTGGCGTGAAACTGAAGGTGCCGCTCCATTTTCGCATGAAAAAAATACACCACTGGCAGTTTTCTGTGGAAATAATATTAAATTCAGGTACTGCCATGTTAAATGAATGAAAAGTTATTCTTGTTTTTTTTGTGCAGCCATTTAGTCGATAATTTACTTATTTGGTGACCATAATAAGCAAATTTAGTCCACCTACTCATATTTGTTTAAAATCCATCAGTAAAAATTGAATCTTTTCTCTGAATTTTCGGTTAGTAAGCTTTACGATGATCTCGTTTTAGTATTATGACTAGCTTTGTTTATTTATTTTTGAAGCTGCAGTCCTTGTAGGGTTTATGAACAGAAGATGAATTGTGGCAAAGAATAGAGGAAAATTGTAATCTCATCAGGGAAAATCATGTCATGATAAGTTCCTCTATAAATAGATTACAAGATGTCAAAAGTGTATCGATGCGGAAGGACTCTGTTTTGGACATTTACTTAATTACTTACTCAACCTACTTGCTAATGTTATTTTATTATTTAGTTTTGATATTTTTTCTAGAAATAAATTTATTTCTACAAAAAACCGCCAGTGGCGTATTATTCTTTTCTTGGGAAAAGTTGGTGGACGCTTTAGTAGCACGTCACTATTTAAAACCAGGAGGTTTTCATCAAATAAACGGATTAATTTATAAGGAAAATTCAATAAAACGTAAAAACAAGACCAAATATCTCCTAAACAGCTGCTAGTATTAAAAAACACCAAGAAACATTTTTCATTCATTTAACGTAACAGTAGCACGTCACTGGTTTAAAGTCACAAAGTTAATATAATAAAAGGTCTAATTAAGTGAATACGCTGTAGTAAATATCATTCAATTCCGTCAGCGCATTATGAAGATATGGCAGGAAATATATATTTTTTTGTAAACTTTAACACCCTGTATCTCGAATACCGAATCCCGCAGGAAAAAAGTTTACATAGAACTCTACTTATTTTTTGGTAATGAATTTAGTCCTGCAGTTTCTGTATTTAAAGTGAAATCACCCTGTATATTTAAAATTTTATTCATAAAAAAAATATAATGCCTTTTCCTGTAAAATAAACAAGTAGTTTTACGAATATAGTCAATATATTCAACTGTGTGGTAATCTTATTTTAGAATAAAAAAATAATAATTAAAAAATTACTAGTATTTTGAATAAATAAAGTGATTCAAGGAAAATCTAAAATATTTTTACATACATATTCAAGTTTGAAAAATTGTACGATTGATTTCAGGTCAGAGCCTTAGCTTACGATTTAGTATTAAACGGCAATGAAGTAGGAGGTGGTTCCATCAGAATCCATGACCCAGCCTTACAAGAAACCGTCCTAGACTTACTGAAGATCAAAAAAGATACAATGCAACATATTCTTGATATGCTGAGCTCAGGGTGCCCGCCCCACGGAGGTATTGCTTTAGGGTTAGATAGATTGCTGTCTATTTTACTGAATACAACTAGCATTCGCGACGTTATTGCTTTTCCAAAGAATTTTGAGGGCAGGGATCCTCTAAGCGGTGCCCCTTCCTATATTTCAGAACAAGATCAAAAGTTGTATCATATAAAAAGTGTGATTAGTGATAAGGATAAAAAGTAATAACATTCTGGATAAAGCTGAATATTGTTACAAGTTTTGTTATAGGTATATTTTTTATTAAATAAAGCTTTGTTGAGAGTTGCAAATATTTTTGTATATTTTGATTCCCTATTGCCTGTTACCATTTGCAAATTTTTTGGTAGTAGTTTTAGTAGTCTTAGCGCTCGGCAAGAACCAACGGGTACGGCTTTCTTTATATAAATTATAAATTGTCCGCCGAATTACATCTCTCGTCATGTCATCGATATTTTTAAATTTTTATTTTCACTTTCTCCTTACACAATGATCTATAACACCTTGTTTAATAACACGAAAAATGGTGGACACTGAAACTTTAGTTAATATGTGAATTTTGTTTATAATTTCATTATCTGATTTTTTATTTTCTTCCTTTGTTTAAACAATCGTAAATATTTAAAATGAGACGCTGGCATTGAACATGTAAATCTTTATTTTAAATCCTAAATCTGTTTCATCAACAACCTGTTCTACTAATATTGTTTGGCAGTTTTTCGTTTTGTTCCGTTTCAAAATGTCTCCAGAATACCATGTTGTAATAATATTAGTAAATAAAATATCCTTATATCTCCATTTCGCAATTGTAATATGAATGATTAACAAAAGGTGCCTATAACAACATAAAATTATTTGAATCGCACCAATTACTGCATTGCTGCACTGCACTGCTAGGCAATTTGTTGACAACTGAAATTTATGGCCCAGTCGCCCAGTAAGGCGATGTGGGCTCTTTGCCCACGCCCACATTCTTCAACTGGGCGAATGCATTTCTACCACCTCCACGTTTAGTTCGACCAGACCTGTATATGGTATGGCTAAATAAATATGGGAACGAATTTTTCAAATATTTCAATGCCGAGTTGCTGCGTAGCGGCCAAGCCTTTTGGTCTTCAATTGAGATCGGAAAGACTATACCTTATGCAGCTAAAAATTCATTTTTATCTGTTTTTTAAATTAGTCAGTCAAAAAATTACATGCATTAAAAATAAGTTTCTATTTATTTTAATTTTGTATTAAATTTAAACATTTATTGCTGCCACTTTGATTAAAAATTAAAATAATACATAGACAATTACCTACATAAAAAAATATTTTGGTTAAGAATAGTACATAAAATAGATGTTAAAGTAATATGTATTTAAATGCACTGATATAACAATACAAATATTTATTACTAAAATACAAATATATAAAATATTAAGTACATTGTTATGCTAATTAAGCACTCTTCAATAGTAGATCTTAAACTTAAAAACACTGTAAAAATATAGACAGATAAATATATTTCCCATATAATCTTATAGCATTTTAACTAATATGCATTTTTCCACTCGGTGTGTACCAAAAACATTTTCGTCCTGTTCTGTCAACTTGATAAATAAAGGATGAAAATAACTGAGTGCAAAAATTGCAAATTATCAGAGACCCTGTTATACAGAGTGCTAATTAAATACTTCAACCAACTTTAAGGCGCAATTCTTCAAATGATTTAAACCAAAATAGTTACGGGTCCACAAATCAATATTTTTTGATATTGAGGATGTTGAAATTTAATAAAAAATTCACCTTTCCTAAAATATCTTGTAAAAATGTTTGACACAGAATAATCAAACTTACGCTGATGACTTACAAGGTAAAAATCTACTAAATTCAGATATAAATACTTGTAACAGTGAAGGAGATACCAGTTGTCCCCACAGAAAAACCCAGAAATTTGATGGCTTGAATGAATATTTCAAAAATTCCATTCCAAAAAAACATTTTTGATTTATTATTTTTTTTAATTTCAACACTACATAAAACGTAAAACGACATGGGAACTAGTCAGTTCTTTCAAAAAAAGATTTTTTTTTAGATTTTTTTTACTAGAAATTCAGTTTTAAATACAAACTAAATTATGTGAAGTCCAAAAAAAAAATAAGTGACATTTTGTGGTTCAAAGTTAAAAAACCAATAAATTGAAAATGGTTAGTTTATTGAGTAAAATGAAAGATGTTTTTTTGTTAGAAATACTATAAGAAATTAGAAATTTTGGTTTAAATCACTCACGGAATCACCCTTTGAAGTTTTTCGATGTACTTAATTAGCAGTCTGCACAAGTAATGCTTGAACCCAGACCATATATTAAAATTAACTTGTAGGTGATTCCTGCCGTAATCGTTCCACATCATTAAAAATCACTTGTGCCCCGCCCCCACAAGTGGGAACTATGTCAGCTTTGTACAATTTGGTCTCGACTTCTCCATCGGTGTCTTGTTCCTGAGCCAACAAACAGTATTTGCTCTGTTTAGGATTTGTAATATCACTGGCTTTTGTTAATTTTGATACAGACTTGCGCCTTTTCATTGTTGGTTGCAGCACTGTACCTAATGCGACTGGTTTGACTGAATTATGTTCCAACCAGACCTCATCAGCGGACCTAGATCTTCGATGTCTTGGTGTAGACGAAATAATATTTCTGCGGTGATGATTATCGGCTACCTGGGACTTTGGAGTCTGAGTGGCTGTATTTTCAATTCTTGTTGGAGTCCCAACAGGTTCAACTATGGTTTCACTATTAAGAATTTCTCTAACCTTCTGCAGTTGAACTTCCTTAGCTCGGTTGACAGCGTGTAGATGATCTCGCTGTTTTCGTAAGTTAGCGTCTAGTTCTTGACTCATCTTTTCACTTACAAGGGCTATTTTTTGTTTAGTTTTCTCTTTTTCTAATACATTTTGGTTCAGTTTCAAATCTTTTTCGTTAATAATGTTATGAAGAGAACGTATTACATCTTGCAACTCTTCTTGTTTAGATATTAAATCACCGTTGGTTGTTTCCAAGTCTCGAATTTTTGTTTCTAAGTTATTTGTCTTCTGTCTTTGTTTGTTTATTACCTGTTTAAAACTGCGAATTTCAGTTTTACTCATAACATTTTCTTGATTGAGATCTACTAGACGTTTTCTGAAATCATCACTAGATTCCTTAATCTCCTTATCAAGAGGTTTCGACTTAGCTTTTCTCTGCTTTAAAATTTGTATCACTTTGTCAATGTATGTTCCTATTTCCTCCATATTTTCAGAATCAAATTTGCATATAGGAATATCGGGTAAAATTGTAAATCCGGCAGTTTTACCCTTGGCTGGTGTGTAGTTTTTTGTAATAATTTTCCTTACAGCAGATTTCGAACTGGACTTTATTATTTTAACATCTTGAGACATCTCTGCAAATTTCATGACGTGAAGGTTTTCCTCAAAATCATCAACAGATGGATTGATGCAAACGATCATTTGTATACGGCCATCGCCTTCAAAATAATTCTTAAACAAGTATGTCAGTCGGCTATCGCGATATGGGACCATTTTGTTACCCTTAGTATGCTGATTTTCTCTAAGAATTTCCATGCAAGTACGCAAAGTCATTAAAGAATTATTAATACTACTAGCTTCTTTTAGTCTTGTGCCAGTATTCTGCGTACGATTTGTTCTCTCTGATCCAGCTAAATCAACTAAACTTAGTTGACCCACAGTAAGCAGGTTCTTTTCTGGAATTATTGGCTTCCCGTTATCATTCCAGGATACTTGTTCTAACTGAACAACACGTATATTAAATATCGAATGACTGCGACTAGATTCCGCATTTAAAATAGTCCATCCCATTTTTTTCCTCTTTTGACCGGCATTAAATAGTTCAAATGCTTCTTGGGCACTTTTTACTTCTACTTCTACAACTCCATTGACATACATATTTTTTTGAAAGTCTTCACGCAAAATTTTATTCTGGAAAGTTTTCCCATTTGGCTCATCTAGGAGGTCATAGACGTTATTGTTATATATCTCTATGTAGCTTACAAATACCGCAAATAAATTAGTTGCATTCAATAAAGGAATTTGTATGCCATCATTACAATAACTGCTTTTTTCTGCATTAATTTTCCTATTAGACTTAGGAGTTCTTGTCTTTGATCGAATTTCAACCATTCTATCCTGCATAGCATCATCTTCAGTTTGCACTTCAAATCCATTCATTTTATCTGATTTTATGATAAATTTTGGAGCTTGAAAGTCTCCGATGGAATTAAAAATAGTGTCTATACATCTTGGCATTATACCGGGATTATTTTGTTCACCGGTTAAAGTAAACGTTTTTCCAGACCCAGTAATACCATATGTAAACAATAAACCATTTTTTCCTTGCAATAAGTCAGACAATAATGGATATGCTATGTGATCAAACACTTCTTTCTGGCTTGCATAGGCCGTAAAAATATGTTTAAATTTATAGCACATTTCTTTTCTAGTACCTTTTGACTCACAAATCAGGCATAATTCTTGAGGTGAAATTAGTTTTACACATGAAGCTGCTTCTAAATTTTCTGGCAAAGGACGTAGACGGCAATACACATGAACGGGTTCTTTTTCTGAATCAGAGCCTGTAGATAATGTTGTTTTTTCCCTTCTAAGCTTACGTGGTGTGGGAGTAAACTTTGTAGCAGCAAACATCTTGTACAAATTAAGCAACTTTATAAAACAGTGTATAAAAGTTTCATTCACACATACATACAAATTGATGAACGGTTTAAAATTTTAAAACTTGACAGTTCACAGTAACGGTTAGAAATTACCAGTAGTGCCAATATTGATAAGAAAAACATTTAATCATAGACCTTATAAACTACCATGGTCGAGAGTGTGCGGGGGTTGTAGAGAGAGAGAGAGAGAGATATATATATAGCAATATTCAGTCGCGCAAAAAAGCTATATCACTTCATCTATGGTCTATGAAAGGAAAGCTATTATCAGTTATTATTATAAAACACCACAGAATTCGACATTGGTTTTGTTTTGTATTTATTTTTAAAAAATTTTTTTAAATTTAATACGAGTGTAGTGGTTGTTATATTTTACGAGCAATTTTGAATCTTCCTTCTAATGTTGACAATGAGATCAGAGAATTTAAAGTTATTGGAATTAATTTTTGGTAATCCATAACCTGTGAAGCAAATAGTAATCTTATTAAAAATGCATGTATATTGTCTAATACTAGTGGTAAAGATGTGAAGTACAATAAAACAAGGCAATTAATTTTGATTGAAGAAAAACTTTTAGATTTTTGTGGTGGCAGCCAATTGCGATATATCTACTTCTCAAATGGAACTATTGGGACGTAAAGAAGGGACTGTTGGGAATGAAAATTTTTCTTACTATTATATTCATCATTTAGGAAATATATTATTATCATTAAAGACTAAGTATACACAAATATACATAAACTGCATTCAACAGAGAGTTAAATTATTTTTATCTACCAATCGTTTATATTAAATAGTGCTTTGATCAGTAATTGAAAAAAATGTATCTCATTTGAATGCACATTCTATAAGACTCAATTAATTTCATTACTTTAGTACAGGGGATGCTGATATGTATGTTTCGGAGACAAACATGATACCAACCTATGATCCAGATACATACGATTTGCATTCGGCTACTTGTGGCCAAGATGTAATAGAAATTTCCAGCAAGTAATAGATCTAACTATTTTAAGTGTTTAAATAATATTTTTAATTCCTTAGTTTCAAGAGTCCAATATCAGTTGGAATATTTGGACATTCTGCCTATGACGAGAGCAGTTATACTTTAGAAATTTTTAAGAATCCCATGGAGGATGGTGAACAAGTCAGTTCTTTTTTAATAATTGAAGAAGGAAATAAAGAAGGTGTACCTGAAATAAAAGTTATCCCCAAAGATGATAAAGGAAAGTTATCGATTAAGTCAAAAACCAAAAAGAAATTGCAAAATGTTTCTGCAAAAGTGAGTGGAATATTTTCCCTCTTTGAAATTATTGAATTGATATTTTTATAGATTAAATTGTTACTTAAAAGTGTTACGTTTTATATATTTAAATAAATAAAATCCATTTTTGTTTTTCAGTTTGATAAATGTGTAACTTTTATTTAAAACCTCCTATATACATAGCGTCCCAATAAAAATTCTCATGTTTCCATTTCCTCTGCCGATGGAAACCAATCAGATTGCTAGATTTCGGATCGTAACGCGTTATGATTCCGAAACCGAAATCATGAGTAAAAAAAACAGCTAAAGACTAAGCTTTTTTTCGCGAGTGAAGTCGTATGTTGTAGTATGAGTGAAAGAAGAGATTTAAACTACCATATGACAATTAAGATCAAAAGAGATAGAATAGTAACTACATGTCAGATATTCACCAATATTCAGTCGCGAAAAAAAGCCTTGTGTTACTGTCACTGGTGTGGTGTCACTGCTGTCGCTTGACAGACGTCAAACGTGACTATCGGCACTGTCAAACACATAATACAGTTGTGTTTACTTTCACATTTTCTATAATTTATGTAATTCAGGTCTACCTTAAACAATTTGATATCGATGTCATTTTTATAAAATAAAATTCCGAGCATTGTAAAAAGTGACCAATTAATAAAATAGTTATGAGTTCCGACGTAACAAAACAGTTTGCTGTTAATTGGAACAACCATATGAACCATGTTAAGAAGGCTTTTGATAACTTGTTAGTTAACAGCGAACTAACCGATGTCATTTTATATGCAGAGGGAAAAAAAGTGGGAGCTCATAAAATGTTACTTTCTGCATGTAGTAATTATTTTAGAAGTCTATTTCGAGAGTTCCCACAAGAGCATCCTATAATTGTTCTAAAAGGAGTTAGTTATCCAGTGCTAACAGACATATTAAAATTCATATATAATGGAGAAGTCAGTGTGGATAGTGATGTGTTCGATAATTTTTTACAAACAGCAGAATTTTTACAAATTAGTGGTCTCACAGACGGAGGGAAGAATACTAAGAAAATTCAAAATGGAGATAAAGATACTGTAAAGGACGACTCAAATATGAATGACGAAGAACATGGGTCATTAGTCGAAAGCAAAACAAAAAAAGAAAAGCGATCAAATGTAGATGCAGAACAAAATACACAATCAAAACGCCCCAGAGAAGAAACAGAATTTAATTCAATAAAGTGTGAACCTGGCGTTCTAACAGCAATTTTTCCAGAGGAACTTTCTGATACATTGCAAGAAGCTTCTCAGTTTCCTCCAGAGCTGATTTTACAAGCTGGTAAGTCTCCCAGAACAAACTGTGGAATTGCATTAATTTAATAACGATTTCAGCAGGATCCAATGTTTCTGTAGATGATTCAGCTATGAAAAGTAAGTGAAAGTATATGAAATTATGTTTTCGGTAATTAAGTAGATGTAAATATTCAATATTTATTATTTTATTGATAAAATAATTTAATATTTTTGGAAAAGGTGTTTAAAGTTCAATAATAGATTTTTAGATTTATACTATTTATGAGTTTTACAGTTTGCAAAAATTAATACACAATTTTATATTATATCGCATATTGTCGCTGATCTCGCAAAGGGGCATAAGAACACAAAATATGAGACAAGGTATCCACTAGTCTTTTTTAAAATTAGTCTTCGGATCATGAAAGTATATGTAGACATAATTAGTACCATGATCTTCGGTGAACTTACTACAAGAATAAAGCTTATATGTGATGATTTTTCATTATATTTTTTCCTGCTTATGGCGCTTACGTTCCTTTATGTAACCAGCGATAATATGTCCGAAAATGGGTCAAACCGCCTCTTTCTTAATTAACATTTATGTATTTTAATTCGACTGGAACATAGAAACACCTCACATATCTTCTTTTCAGTAACAAGCGTACATTTTTTTCAGTTAACATACATAAAATAATTTATTTCGATCAAATTCATGTTTTTGTGGTTAGTGTAGTGAGCTGTTTTATAGTGTGTGTATTTTTACAGTTGAAGATGTAAATTCTTGTGAAACTTCAGAAGAACAGTTTTATGATGAAACTTCGCCTGGCAGTAGTATCAGAGCACCAAAGTACAACTTTTCAGAAAACCGATTGAAATGTCCAATTTGTGATAAGGAATTTTCACACCCTTACAGCCTGCATCATCACAAACCAGTTCATCTAGGAGGCACCAAATGTCCCATTTGCCATGTGGTACTGTCAAGAAAATATAATCTGAAAATGCATATGAGATCGAGACATAATATAACGTGATAAGTCCAATAGTGAAACACTATATTGATGATTTTATTGTGATATTGGGACAGTATTACTTTTTCGTGCAGTGATATACACGTTTAGTGATATAGCTACATCCAAATATGTGTTGTTTGTATATAGCATTATTTTATTGTTGAACACTATAGAAAAATATATTTAATAGAGTAGACTTATTTCTAACTGTTTAATATGTGTTATTTATTTGAAAGTTTAATTATTATAGTATATATTTATAATAATGTGCCCTGTAGATTGTACAAACCAAATAATGTAATGACAATGACTGTGTTCTCAGTATTAATAAAGCCTTGTGAAAAAAATTACTAATTAATATGTGAAATAGGTATAAATAAACTGTTCTTTACAATTATTTGAAGAGATTGGCAACTTTGAAGTAGACGTAATATTAAAAGTGCTACTTTATTGCTTTATAAATGTTTTTATTAAAACCGAAAATAGAATCTGTTAAAAACTCAGATGTGACAAATGAAAATTCTTAAGAGGGAAGACCACTGTATAATTTTCAGAAAAGCTATGTTGTTTCCATTCATTTAAAAGATACTCTAAACCTTCTAGAGTAAGGGGGAAAAGGTTTTATGCCTGTACAAAATTTTTTCTTTGTTATTGTGAGCTCTTTCCCTGCGTCATATGAATCTGTTGGAAGAGTACCAAGTAATAAGTAATAACTTACCTTTTGATTGCTAACTTCTCTAATACTACTAACAGATGTAGTTAGAAGGAGTTTGTGTTCAATTAGAAGCATTTTCAAACCAAAGTACATTAGTATGGTATATATTTCAAAATCTTAAAGGAATTTTTGAAACGTGATGAAAACTGCACACGGCATAATTACAACAATTTTCGTTCTATTCACTCCAAATTTTGATATCTTAAAATAACTTTGGATTTTCAATAACTTGATTTTAACATCATCTATTGACAAATAATTGCCCCTTTTTTTTGTCAAAAATTGAACTTTTTGCTTCAAATGCGTGCCAGTCATACAAAAATTAATTTCATCAATTCAAAATCCCCTACGTATTTTTCTAACCATGTAGATTAAGAGAAATTTTTTTGTTTTTTTTTTCCATATTCAAATTTGCATCAGTTACACTGCATGCCGCAGAGCGCTTCACCTTCAACATGCCTCATGAGAATGGCTCCAGCGTCGCCATTTTATATTATTTATGAACCAATATGTATTTTTTGAACACTTATGGTTAATAACATATTAATATTTTCGTATTTTTTCTTCAATAAAAAAAATATCAGAAAAACTTTATTTTAGAATTTTATAGTGGTGATACCTCTTAAATTTCGATATTATATCAGTAAACCCTTGTTTTAATCACTGCTACTATGCTACTACACCTTTCCGATTATCAACTATTAACCATCACTTATTCATTTGAATAATCTCTCTTTCCCAACATCATCGTGGTGATAAATATCGTAAACAAGTGTAAATCTGGAGTTACTTGATGTTAGTATGCCTAAGAAAATAGTAATTTTGAAAAAATTTATTCAAACTTTTAATTTTGTGCAATAATTATTGAGAGATGTAGAGTTTATATTAACTAACATATTTATGTATCTAGTACAAAAAGTTGATGTTTATTGCACACAGCCTAAAGATTATTCGAGGCGACCAGTGCATTAAATATACTTTTTGCATGTGCTGACAATAGTTCTATCATTATCGTTTAAGAAACTTCTTAAGATTATGTAATGTCGTTGATATTGTTAACTTTAAATAAATATTTGTGACTGCCAATGAACTCATTTTAATTAGTATTCTGTTATCGTTTGCGTGTATTATAAGGTGTTCCATAGTTACAAAATGGTACACCTGGTACCTGTCCTGAAATATTGCATGATATGAGGAAAGCGAGGCTAGATTTGCTACCAGAAAAATATTAAAAAATCAGTAAATTATTTTTAATGATTACTAATAACATATACACATTATGCTTACATTGTTAATCAGTCAATTTTATTTCAATAAAACATTAATGTGAATTTGGAATAAGCAGGGTTTACCTATCTTATAACATATAATCTAAACATAATCGTAATTTATATGGCGTCATTTAATAAATTAACCTATTGTTTTCTTTAGGTTCCTCGTCAACGGTGCCTAGTGTCTTATATGACTGTGAAATATGTGGGAAAAGTTACAAACTAAAAGATTCACTCTCGAAACATTTAAGTGTCCATGCCGGTTATACCACCTGCATAATATGTTCAAAAGTGTTGTCTAGAAAAACTCATTTGGATCGCCACATGATGCAAACACATGGAATTCTCAGTATAGGTGGCAAGAATACAGTAACGACAACGGCAGTCAGCAAGCCTTCGTAATTTTATATGTACCTACTTATTTATTTATATATTTATGAATATTTTAAATATTTTTATTTATGTTGGAATTGACACCTAGTTATGTTACCAAGTTGTGTATATAAAGTAAGGGTAAAGTTGTAGAGCAAACAAAATGTGTTTTGATGGAATCTGACCAAGTTTTACTATTGATTTCCTAAAAAATTACGAATAATCAGGCATTTAAAAGATGGGTATGGGCACTATGGAAAATATGCACATAATAGATGTGTTATTAAACTGATGGTATTTGATGGCAGTTGAGAGTAGAGAGTATTTGCAAATGCATAGCTGGATTTTCTATTAATTACAAATATTCATTATTGAATTGAGCTTCGTTCCTAAAGCAGTCCCAAACAGTTCCGACAGTCAGACACATGCACAGTCCGATATAATGCTTACATAAGGTTCAAATTTCATTGCTTCAAATCAATTGTACATGCGTCCGACAGTTGAAAACTGTTTCTGATGTATTAGGAACAAAGTTATTAAGTTACTTTTTGAAATCGTAAAAAGTTAAGCAGAGTTTGTATATAAATCTACAATTTTATTCAGGTTTTAATATATTTGCCTTTTAATACATTTAAAATAATTATTGTTGTACCAATGTATACACAAATGTTTATTTATTTCCATTTCAGAATATTTACTAGTAGTTTAGGTAAAAAACCTAATATAGGATCAAATGAATATTTATTTTCTAAGAATTAATATATTTTCTATTACACACTCTTCTTGATTAATATTTTCAAAGCTTTATTGTGTGAAATATATTATTATACTTTTTGAATTGTTGTTTTTTTTTTGAGAAATCTGTTGTAACTAAAAAAGCGTATTTTATAGTGATGGCAGTTACTTATGAGAAATGAACAAAATCAAAGACCAAGTGATTAGTTATATTCGAAAATGTCCATGAAATCACAACTTTTTCCCATTATTTCAATAATGTGAAGATACTTATTGTAATAAAGAATAAATACAGTAAGTAAATAGAAAAAAATCAAAAAAAATAAGTTTTGTAGTTGTCCTTTTTAAATATTAATTTGATACTATTATTCATAATGGTGTAAGTATGAAAAAAAATGACCGTTTGTTTCTGTCGGTTGGTTAAAAAAAATAGTTATTTTGGTATCTAGAACGTGAAATGGTTTGCGTTCAACAATGGAAGTTATTTTGTACAGTTTAGCGAGGCAAAATATATATTGGAGAACGCAAAAGCATTTTGCATTCGAGATGCAAAAAATATTTTTTTGAAAACTGCAATAAAATAAGACAATTGTGTTATATACACCAATTTAATTTATATTCGAAATCCTTTGAATCAAGACGGTTTAGGCGCGGTGACTATCATAACAATAGCAACCTAATAAATAATAAAAATTAGTTATTTGAAAAGGTAGTGTCAGAATTATATATTGTAATTCATATTCTAAGAGTGCTTAATTCAAAATGAGCTCAGAAAGTAAAATCGAACATTTACCAGGGGAAGTATTGGAACTGGCACAAAGTGCTGTTTCACAATTAATTCCCAAAAAATCGCCAAGACAGTAAGAAATTGCCTACAACGAATTCAAAGGGTGGTGTAGTTTGAAGAAAATTCAAAAACTGGTATTACTGGCATATTTTGAACAAAATTAATAAAATTGAATCTTTGACGGTATGGTCAGTATATTCCACGTTAAAAAGTACACTGAATGCCACAAAAAGGTGTAAATGTCAGAAAATTTTCAAGACTAATACCATATTTGTAAAGCAAATCAGTTGGATATTGTCCGAGAAAGTCCAGAATTCTAACTAAAGAGGAAATTGAGAGATTTTTACAAGCACTGATAATAGATTTCTGCTAGAAAAGATAATTCTAATTAATATAAAACAATCAATTTAACTAATTTTGGACAATTTTTCAGTGCATTTTAATAATTGGTGTTTGTGGAGCTTTGAGAAGAGATGATCTACTAAAGATAAAGATCGATGATTCAATTATTATATATTTTCTGATTTCAAGTTCAGACCAAATGAAGATATACCACAAATACTGTGCTTTATATCCGGCAGTTACTACAAGTCGAAGATTTCTTGTGAATTATGCCAGCCAAAAATGTGTTAACCAAGTGGTTGGTGTCAACAAAATAAGGAATGTGCCAAATGAAATAGAAACTTATTTCAATTTGCCTTATCTGCTTTAGACGTTCTTCTGCCACTCTGCTAGCCGACGCAGGGGCCGATATTACCACCATTAAACGATATGGGGGGGTGAAGTTTTAGTAAGGTAGTGGAGAAAATTCAATTGCAAATAAATTGTTACCCTCTTCAGCAGAGCCTGGGAACTTGCCAATAATACGTGTGTAGTAAACTTACACAATTACAGCAGCAACCTCATTGAACACTCGGAACTAAAAGTTGTGATAACTGACAGTACTGGATCTGGCATAAATTTTACTCACTAAATAAATTGTATTCGTCCTATTTATAATAGTTGGTTTAATCACGTATTGGCCGCCTCGATGCCATAACAACCACCGTAAACAATGGTACGAAGAGAAGCAGAATACAGACTGATTTCAATCTGCGTCACTTGCGTATACTATACCTGTATGGTCCGAGGTTGATGTTCGCGTTCAACGAAGGCAACGTTTTTTTAGGTGTTTACCACGCAACTATTCTGTTTATTTCTGCATTTTCAATATAGAATTATACCTAAATTATAAAATTTATATAAAATTAAAAATTTTAAATTGTACAACCAAACAGAAATTTTAGGTGAAGCGGTGCATCACCTAACGAAGCGCCAGTGACTTAAAATGTATATTATTCAATTGATAAAATAAGTTTTGAAAAAATGACAAATTATTTTTGCATTTGTTTTATGTTCTAGAACAAAAAAGATTTTGATGTAGACCAGAAAAGTATTTTGCAGCTAGCTGACAAAGACTCACTTTGTTAACTTAAAATTTAACAAAAATGTCGACTTTTTACGAGTTTTCGAAAAAATACCTTGTTAATACATGTAGAACACTTTTCAAGATCCCAAGGACGGCAATCCTTAACTTTATTTTGCAATTTCTTCATGAAAGTTCTTTTTGTGAGCCTAGAAATTACCCCCTAAAAAATATGGATCCCATAATTTGATATTAAAATATGCCCTCTTAAACTTTCACCAGCCGCCATTGGCTTCAAGTCAAAATTTTACTTACACATTTTGTAGATAATTGTAAATTTTTGTTTGTAAGGCAAACGACGCCAAATGTTTGCATTTTTCATAGTAACGAGTTCAGGAACTGCAATTAAAACTCTTGTTGAACAATATGAGAAAACTTTATTAAATCTACATATTGGTTACTGATAAAGTATAGAAACAAACTATTATAAGAACAAGCGTTATTTGGATAAGCGAAAACAATAAATGAAACCCTTGTTCAAATAATCACTAAACAACTGTTTTGGTATACATCATTATATTATACATACATTGGGTATGCAAAAGGAACAAAGACAGGACAAATAAAAACAACAGGTAATAATTTTATCCACAAGCTGAAGATACTACAATCTCAATTTTACTGTAGAAATATAAAATATTTTAAAAATATAATAAATACCTAGGTTTAACAATTTCCTAAAAAAATTTCCTCCCCTGTAGCATCTGCAGCTCCCAGATTCATACGACTTTGCATACTACGTCATCCACTCGCACATTCATTTCGGACATGGGTATTAAAGACAAGTCATCTCATTATTACTATCAATAAGGCCTTAAGGGTTTGAAATTGCTTCTACATTAGAGACTCCGACGGGAGCCAGAACAATATTTTAACAACAGACAAAGCAATTTTCAAACATTCAGTTATGCATACGTAAAAAAGTAAAACCAGGATGAAAATGCAAACCAAAATTAGATTTATAGACAATTTCCTCGATTCAAAACCGTCTAATGAATCTATGATCATCTAAAGTTCTGGATGTCTTTACTCAACAATATGATCGTAGGATGGGGTGAACGACGTTTGATAAAAAATAACTGAAACGTATTTAAATTAATTTTATTGGAACTACACTACAATTTCTATGTTGCGTGCAATTCTTTGTGTACACAATTGTTTTGAGAAATAAAGATATCAATGGTGGTCTATTCAAATCAATGTAAAAAAGAAAAAAGTTATTATCACTCGATAATTGTCAAGTTCCTCTGCCTCAATGTGTGACAGATAAAAATTAAGACGATTACAATAAAATTTTGTACAATGGCAATTCTATAATGAAAAGGACATGAGGTTTATTTCATGATGAACGCAATGATTTGATTCTAATATTTTGAATTTTTCATTTTAAAAACGTATAGCATATATCTCATCTGCGAGTCTGTCACTTATGGATTTAATATTATGTACATATAGTCTCTCCCGGATGAAGTCGAAACGGGAGAAAACATTAAAAAATTGAGTGCCGTCTACTAAGAAATGATGATTAAAAGTACAGCAGCTGGTTTTATCTTTATTGCTTTGATAGTTAAGAAACGCAAATAGTTTTCCAACATTTAACATGTACAGGGTGTTCAGGATCACCTTAACCATCGACAAAGAAATGTTTTTGCATATAAAAGAAAATAATAAAAAAAACATCAACAGCCAAAGTTACAGATTGACAAGACAATAAAATATTACGGAGATACAATACAAATTGATGACTTTTTGCAATATCAAGTTTAAAAATTCAGGTTCTTTCATAGAACCTTTACAGGTCGCTCTTTGCTGGTGTAGAGCATATAACTGAAATTTTAATTAATGCCCTGCTGAAGGTTATTGTGGTTAGTACATAACAAAAATTGGAGATGATTTTAATAAATCAGTACATAGAATCTCCTAAAAATTGTATTTGTTTATTGTTTTCCCATTAATAAATTTTTTTTACCACTTTTCAACTTCATCCGTGACCACTATAATTTTAACATTCAGACTATGGAGGGACATAACTTGTCATTTTAATTTGTTCAGGTGCAAGTTTATTTCTAATATTAAGTTAAGTTTTACACTTAATCTTCAACTTGATATTCTCTATCACAATTTCTTTTAAAAATTTTTCTCAATCTAATTTCAATTGCTACGTACCCTTGAAAAAGTATATAAGCAATAACTCATTTTTTTCACGTTTACATTCGGTAAAACATAAAAATCGTAAAATTTTGTTATCAAATATGACTAATACCTGATCTGTAAATCAACAAATTCAGCTTAAGCTTAGCGATATTTAATACTCCAATAATTCTGCTCTTAATTCACGAAATTTTTCTCTAGTAGATAACTTATATTATAATATTATGTCATCTCGTGTTCAATGAATGCAATTTTGGTTTTAAGAGAATTCAACAGTGGCAGAAGATATAAGGGCTCCTTTTAACCAGTCCTTTTTTATTTTACCATAATGAGCAATTGCTTGTCGATAAAAACGGTGTGAATTTTGTAAATTTGCATTAAGACACTTTCAGGGTGATAGATGGGAGATGTAGAAAGAATGGAAAATGGTGTATGTGAACAATAAATTGACGATACTAGGCCTAGGTCTATACCAAGTAACACACAGGGGCATAGAGCTAAAATATCAAATAGGTACAAGAAATATTCGTAATATATTTTTATATTTCAGTCAGGAGTTAAATATGTGGACCTCATTCAGTCAGATAGCTCTATGACCAACTAATGCTAAATGTGTTAAATAAATAATGATAATTATCTAGCAGTCTCAAAAATACAGACCTCTGAAGAGAAATATGCGTAAAGTAAAATAAAAACATCCAAATTGAGTATATCGATGACGGCACCTCAAAAAACAAAACAGTTGAAGCTGTTTGAAACTCATTTCTTTTCTCTTTCAATAAGGGCATATCAGTTCCTGCCCGGTTTCCTATCGACAAGAAAATATTCCAACACAATATAAATACATCGTCATTTTTAAAATTCCTACGACACGATATTTAAACCCAGAGAGAATTACACTTTTGAGACTTTTTAAAACAATAATAACTATGTACATAAATGGTTTAAAAACAGTCGCTTTTTGTATTAAGTTAATAACATTTCTATAACATCACCCACGTTTCGGTTTAATTATTTCCGAGAATTACTTTGTGAGATTCTTTTATGTCATGAAATATTCTGTGCAAAGATATTTTTTTCTTACTAGATTAGTCATAATTTTAACATAAAATCATAACTCAATGAACACATTTTTTCCTATTGAAAATTCATTCAGTTTCATTCACGGAAAGAAACATTTTTTTTATCGCACCACATTATGAATATATTCAAAATGTATTTGTATTTTGACATAAAAATTACCATAATTGGGACAATTTTTGAACTAGCAACCTGAGAATTTCACAAAGTAACATTAAATTATGTGCAGTGTTAAATGCAGAAGGAGGCAGAAGTATAAATAACGTTAATATTTATTAAATCAAACAGTACAAAGATCGGTTTTGTAAAAACAATTTCCACAGTCTTATTTTATATAAATAAATAACTGTTACGCCAAAAAGTCTTGACTAGTTTGCATCTGAATATATGCAAGTTTCTCACTAACCCTGTGTCATGAAGTAAAGATAAAACTCACATGCAAAATCAAAACGGTGTTCCAGATTTTTGATATAACATGGTGAGGTTATGGAGATGTTCTAGAAGAATTGTGAAATCCTTTTTATGTTTTAAATTACACAGAGTGGAGTCACGAACACTCAGTTTTTTCACATAAAATACATGCCGCACAGTACTGCGCCTCTAGTCCCACGATTCTAATTCACTCATTGCATCGTCCCCCTCTTCCTCCTCATTGACCGTCACCTCACCATATTGTTTCATTTTTTTTCTAGCTAATGCCTCGCTCTCTTCTTTGGTGCGCTCCTTGCGAAACTCGTACACCAGTGGAAAAATGTATTCGATCGCAGCTTGAACGTCTGCGACACTAGGTGCTACAAACACGACATTCACACATTTATATATCTAAATATATGCTTAAATATTTTCATTATATTAATATTAGGCATGCTTATAGTGTAGCTTATGTAACCAATCATTTTCAATTACAGGATGTTAAAAATAATCACATTTATGCAAATATTTCGAAAGGCGTTTAATCTAGATTAATGAAACCCCGGTTGCTTAAGTTACAGTTCCATGAATTTAGTTTGTGAGACGCCATCACCAAGAACGCCATAATTTCAACATCACTTAATATTTTTGAAAAAAAAAAAGTTATATTCAAGTCTACAATAAATTTGAATTGAATTCCAAAATGCTATCAGAGAACACTATACCAACGAGAAGCGACAGAATCGGCGGCTCCTTTGATGTTTCGTGGTCAAGCTAAAGTTGTCAGATTTGAAGGAAACACAACTGTTTATGCCGAGAGAAGTTATACTTTTGAATGGACCTACACTGAACGAACTACATCAGTATCAAACATTGTTCAGATAATACATGAATAACTGTGATAAAATGTAGACAAATTATATCATCGCAACAGTTCTAAATGAAAACGAAATACAATACAAATAAATCCACTATCAATTAACGTTATACAACACAATTGTACACCGCCAAAAAACTATTCACTAATTACTCATTTCTCCTATTTATATTTGACAGCTCTGACAGCCACTAACAACTGACTGCAACACAACCTAGTTCGCGCATGCGCGTACGAAAACTATTAACGCAGAAAGTCTTAGTGTCGCTTCTCGTTGGTATAGTGTTCTCTGATACTATGTTGATCTAGAGTTCTTATAAATGGAATCTTATTCCAGTACCTCCATCACTGGTCGATACATAATTGTATAAATTCATTGAAATTTTGACTGCTATTAAGTCATCAAACTAATTAATCTATGTGAAACATATGTTTCCAGGATGTACAGTATAGCCAGCAAAGGTATTTGTACAGGAGTGTATGCGGTGGTACATTCATCGCTTATCACGTAAACAATGATGCATGATGACACGAGTAAACGTACAGATTACATAGAACAAACCTCTGTACTAATATTATTATCAATGAAAAGTTCTGAGGCTAGTAGGAAATAATACAATAACAATTCAAATGATCGAGATTCAGTAAGCAGGAATCAAGCGCGGCCAGATTTAACCAGTTACTGTTGACATGGACACACTGACAAACCTCTTCTTATATTGTAGTACTCTGGAAGCAATTCAGATCACAGTTTATGTGCGTACGAGTAACGTTTTTTGCCATGTTTGGACAGAAAGGCAAAGAAACGATAACTGCCAAAAGAAATATAATATTACGCAGCCAACAAAAATCATTATAGGATATTTGATAAGTAAAACAACATTGAAAATAAAAGTAAAAATGGATGTCTGAAACTTCTTACTGTGAGAGGAGAGGGAAATCTTAAGACTTAGGCCGGTGTCCCATGCATCCAAAATCCGATGTACGATATCCGAAAATATTTTAATTTGTACGAATGATAATATTATAATTCACATGCATCCGAAAATTAATCTCATAGAAATCAAGTATAGAACCATGGAATTTATTACAAGATGAAGGTGAAACATTTTCAAATGACAACCATAGGTATATATTATAGAAAATGTACGTAGTATTATATTTTCTACATTCGACATTTTAATATAACATTTATTTGACTGTAAATATATCAAACAACAATCACAGTATGTTAAAAACTTAAAAAGTGAGGTTAAAAAACATACGATTTCGGATCAATGTTAAAATTATTTCTACTTTTTCCGACGTCGTATGAATTTTAAAAATTTCGGATGAAAATGAGCGGTAAAAATTTGAATGTATATTAACCAATAGGAACACTTTCGGACCTTCGTATCGTCGGATTTCGGATGCATGGGACACCGGCCTTATTGGAAATAATCCACGATTAAATACACCTGCAATAACTAGGGAAGTAGAAACAATGTGCTGATATCTACATCTTCATCTAGTGGTTGGTCCTTGAAAAGTCCCATAGCACTGCAGCCTAATTAGGCCTATTGTGCGTCCCACTACCAGTCCTATTCAGCAAGTAGATTTGTCCTTTTTACAAAGTCCAAAAGCTTCCTTGCTGACACTTCTCTCAGTTCCTTGGGTTCCAAATAGGGTCCCCCAAGGAGCGCCATTCTGCTACGTGCAAATCCCGGGCACTCGCCCAGGATATGCAGAGAAGTTTCATCCGCCGATTCACATCTTCGGCAGACCGGACTGTCTACAAGCTTTAGCTTATGTAGATGTTTCCTAAAGTGACAGTGTCCCGTTATGAGTCCTGTCACTTTCCTGAGCCGGATTCTGTTCAAGCTCAGTAGCTCATTTGCTCTTCCCTTCGAAGGATACTCCATAAGCTCCTTAGAATGGCTATGTCCTGGCCTTGAAGTCCAGTATTTCCTGTGTTCTGTCTCAGTCCATTTGCCCAGAGCCCGCCTGACCACACTGGGAGATGTGCCATAGAACGGCTCCGGGCCAATGAACTCTGTCTCGGATCCCTTCCTAGCAAGTTCATCCGATGTGCTGATATAATCGAAAATCCTGATTTCTGGAATAAAGTCATTTTCTCCAATGTGTCCAAATTTAATATATTCGGACCCAGCCGACAAATACGCATATAGAGAAAACCAAATGAGGAACTGAATTCCAAGAATTTGCAATTTACTGCGAAACATGAAGGACAAGGAGTGATGGCATGAGACTGTATGTCCGGCAGAGGTATTGGAAAATTAGTAATAATAGAGGGTATCGTGGATAAACATGTGTACTTGAGCATTCTGAAGGAAAATTTAAAAGAAAGTGCCAATTTGCTTAGAATAGGCAATGATTACTATTTCCAGCAATACAACGTCCTAAAGCATACAGCTTATGTGGTACGTTAGTGGATTGTGTCCTTGCTACACCTCTTCAAAGTCCGGATCTTAATCCCATTGAGAATTTATGGGGACGTACTTGAAAAACATGTACGAAAACACAGTATAATTAGTAAAACCCAATTGAAAACCATACTGCTTGTCGGATGGAAGAGTATATAGTCCCCATTTGATCCAGAAATTAGTAAATTCTGTGCCACACCGACTTTCTACTGAGTCTAAAGAATATCCAACCAATTAAATGTGTAATTTTGCTACGATACATGTTTGGTATTTCATAATTTCATAACTGTACTTTTGCGATATGTATTTTGTGTTTAGCAAGTTATTTTTATTTTTCATTCTTTATGAACGCCACATTTTTTAGTTGGGTATGAGAGTATAGAGGTTCCAACCCTTAATAAAGTTTCGTTTGTGTTTTATTTACATCGGCACAGATCTTTTGTGTGTCGCATGAGGTGTCGCATGTTCTCCTGTACCAATACTTTTGCTGGCCATTGAATGTGATATTTTTCAAAAACATTAATACCTACTTTATATTTGAAAAATAGTAAGTTTAAGACATACTTGTATGTTTGGGATTTTTTTCCCTTAAAATTATGTAAAGTAACGCCCCCCTCTATTTATTATTGGAACACACATCTTGGTAAGAAAATCCTTTTTCTGCGTTATTATTATTATTTTTTAATATTTGTACAACCCTGAATAATGCCCACATTTTCCTAATAAGTCATACCCTGGCATTTGGTTAAAAGTTTAAAGTGCACAGTTGAAGATGTGTTAACAAATCAGTTTATTTTATATTTTTCTTTATTAATTTAATCATTGTTCCAAAGGAATTTTATTTATTTAACAAAATTTATATCCTCATAAAACTGTCTTTCAGTAATAACCATAAATAAACACATATGTAGGTCAAGCATTTTTGTTGAAATTGTTTAATTATTGTTACATGAAATAAAATTTGCAGTATCTTGTGATAAGCAAACATAAAAAATAAATCAGTAATTAATAAAAATGACTAAGGTAGTAAGCGAGAAAACCTCAGAAATAATATTTTAGTAACATTTGGATACGAAAATAAGTATTTATTTACAGATACGATCTGTGCATGAATCATCTAATACTCAAGTAATTAATTATAAAGTTGAGTATATGTCCCAATTTTGGTTAGTGCTTTCCCCCTCGGCAACTCCTAACGTCAAATATTTAAACAGATTTAAAATACATATTTACCTGTAACAGTGACACTACCAGTAGAAAATATTTTCAGGGTTGCTTTTGGATTCAGTAATTTGTAAGTTACTCCTGGATGCAATTCCGGTTCATAACTAAAAAATATATATTGTTTCAATGACTTCAATTTCATTGTCTGTGATACATAAAGAAGAGAGATTAAAATGAAAGGTGATATGTAAAACTTTCATTGTACCCTATTATTGTCCCCAATTACTTCGATTCTATTTTTATAAATTTATAAAATAACTTAAGTTTTATAATACAGAAATATGATTATTTTGATAGCAATTACTGAAACTGATATCCCTTGATTCCAAAGTACTGCTTTTGTCTTAACAGCGAATTTGTTCAAATTATACATAAACAAGTTGCAGAAGTAAATATGCAAATTATATCTAATTACCTTTTAACTATTCTAATAATATGTATGATAAAGTTATCATTTAACATTTTTAATGCATTAGTCGAAGTCAATGTACAAAGAAAATTACAGGATTGTTTAGCTCTTCATTGACATACAGAAAAAGAATGATTAAGTCAAAGTTAGAAATTGCACAATATTTCATTTGGAATAAGGCTATTACGTTTATTATTTTAAGAATATTCGTAAAATACTTAATAATAAGTAGTAATAAAATAAGTAGATATATGTTATCAAACAAAATTTTAGCATCAAAAAGCCATTTTAGCATTCAAAAACAATACTTCATTTAATAGATATTAATCTACTGAGGTATGTACTTATTATTGTAAGTCGTTACTCAAATACACATTATGTATATTAAAAGAGTCAAGCAAAAAAATTCATGAAGTATTATTATTATTTGAATATAAACAAACCCAAAAATCAGTCAAATATACATTTTTCTATATATAAAAAAAATGTAATGTAACAATGTTCAAACTCATACTTAAATAGTATAGCTGCAAAAGTTCCTTCCTAATCATCCGTTTCCTTATTAATATAAACTATAACATACCATAATTAAAATAAATGCTTTCTGTAGTATTTGGACATTATGATCTAATATACAAAATTAACGAGTCAAGATATCTTCACAAATGAAAATGAAATTAGAACAATTAAAAAAATATCCTTTACATAAAAACAGTCATTAAAATTTATCTTGCTTCTTTAAATAGTAACGAGGAAGCAGGAAGTAGATAATACAGCTATAATTAAAAATATCGCTTAAATTAGTTTTAACAAAATTATACATTTGTTTTTAGAAATTTTAAGCATAAATGAAAGCAATTTGCTAATTGATACAAATTAGTATACTTATAAAAAAGATAGAGGTACCTGATCAATTTTTTGAAAAATTTAATATCTTAGTATTGAACAATTTTAAGGTAAATTTTATTAAAAAATATAAAAACTTGCAGACACTGTTAAAGTTTATATTAGAATTCAGATTTTTTATAAAAAATAGTCTTATTGGAATAACCTATTTAAAAAAATCAATAAGAATCTGCTACAATGAAAGTAATTATGGCAACAAAAACACTTACTCTGCTTCCCTGTGTCTTTCAGAAAATGAACTGATTTTAATGGAAAATGGCATAGAACAGGTCCCAAGCACATTCACAACTCTATAGTTGTTAAATCTGACATTAAATCCTAGTTTTTGTAAACAACGGGCAAATCGTCTTGCTGCTTGTTTGGCAGCATCTTCACTAGTTGCACCAGTACATGTTATTTTACCGGATGACCAGATACTGGCAGTAGTGTATGGCCTGCGTAACTTCATCGTAACCATACCATTTTCTTTCCGATATTCAACATTCGAGCCGTTTATTGCTATTTCGCGTAAGTTCAAATGACATCGTACACTAAAACTACAAACCACATTGTTAATCACTATGTCTATTTCAGGTTCTTCAATGATTTGTTCCGTTTCATTCTGCTCACTTACTGGTGCACACTGTTCTGTTACAGTTTCTGTAAGAAGATGTTTTTCACTCTCACTAATAACGTTAATGTGTTCGTAACCGTTTAGGCTTTGCATTTGATGGTGCTGGTGATGCACCAATCCGTTTCCGTTAGATAAAGACTTGATGCCGTTCTTTTGAACAGCTGTAGCCATAATAAACACACTATTTATTTGTACTCCTGTGAAGACCTAAAATGTATCTTTATTAATTACCTAATATTTTGTTACACTAATTGTAAATAAATGTAGGTTATGGGTTAAAAACTTAAAAATTAGATAAGCAAAAGGCGTTAATGTTCTTTTAGAACAATTAACAAATTTAAAGAGCCCACAGGCACACACAGGAAGTGAACAAAAGGGATAATATGACTGCAATTACCTGTCACTTTCTGATGAACTCAGCAGAACATTTAAAGATCAAAAATTCAAAGCACGATTTAAATATAGTTTATAAATACTACACAATGCAATGACATAAACTAAAAAATATATATATTATCCATTGCAAGAAGCCATTAAACTTGACAAACTCTCACTCTCTCACTGTTGACTGGAGCGCTCTAGATATTCGGCGCAAGTTTTGCACAAACTGCATTATCGACCGGGTGATTTATTTTCAGAAATTCATTGGATGTTTTCCATTATTTAAGGCGCATTCGGCCTTGTCGACGGATGGTTCAGAATTCAGATCACTTTGTTATTGGTTTGGTTTAGAACAATCTGAACAATAACTAGCTCGCGAAAATGTGACCATTCATTCAAGTATTTCGGTGGAGAATGCAGATGTTTATTTTTATTTACTATATCTGCAAAAATGAATTCATGAATATAATGAATCATAAATGATCTCAAATAAGTTTGATGGATTTACCGATAAAAAAATAAGTTCAAACTGTTTTCCGATCTCACTATACAATAAAAAACTAATAATGTATCACAAAAACTTCAGACAGTAGTATCATTTACATGTCCGTTAATATTTTGCTGTTTTTCAAAAATGATTTTAAAATATACTTGATTTAAATCGATTTATTTCCCTTCGAGGAACATATGGCCCATTCGTTTCCGGACACTCCGTATATTTTGGAAAAAGAATCTGGTTGACTTTAGGACAGTCAATTGCGGTTTTTTTCAAGAGATTTAAACAAGAGTACCGTTCTTATGTAAAACAAAATTATGATTAGGTCTATTAATATATATATGACAGACAAATTAAAATATGTGACTTATTATGACATATAACATATATAGTTTTCCAACAGGAAGTGGAGGGCAAGATTAAAAGAACTAGAGTGGAGGGCTTCTGAGAGTCATTCCATACAACAACCGTAAGAGTCTCCCATTGTTCGTTCTATGGTACGTGTGCTATGGCACGGGTCGTGTGAAATTTGAGCGAATACGCCTATCTATGTTATTTTATTAATGTGACCGAGTAGTGAAAATAAGGTCTGTTTATTTATATTTTCAATTATAAATAGGTACAACTTTTTATTTTTGCCACTTTCGATTTTGTTTTATAAATTTATATTTTATATCAAGTGTGTAAACATTTTCAATAAAATGACGAAATCAATTTTAAAAATCTTGTTACGACTAGGAACTGGCGCAAGAATGTAAATATTGGAAATAAATAGACCTTATTTCCACTAATAGGAATTGGTCACATGAATAAAAAAATATAGATAGGCGTATTCGCTCAAATTTCACACGAGCCGCCGTGCTATGGTACGCGTACCATGAAACGGGCCAAGGTACGGAAACTCCGAAGTACTTCGATTTAATTTTTCGCGTTCCAATTGCGAGGAAACTAACTGCTTCTGAAGTGTTCCTAGAGCTTCTGAAGTAACTGCATTCCTTGTCAATTAGAAAGCAGTTATAAATGTCTAGTCTCCCTGAAATATACTATGGGCTTTTTTTTTGCGAGTGAAGTCGTATGATGTATTATGCGAAATATGAGTGAGTGACGAGATTTCAACTACCATATGACAACTCGCGCCATTATTCTATGGCTACAAATTGGCCTCAATGATTTGGGATCGAGGGGGATTATCCCTCTTTATCCTGCCTCATCTCGTGTAGGCCTGGACAGCCTTCGTAGGTGGGCCCCATCCGTCGTCTACCCCGACCGCAAATGCGGCCGGTGTAGGCGCTTTGTGGGACCTCCTTTTGTCCTGGCTGGGCCCCGCCGGCTAGGGCCCTTTCTTCTGGCGCTCTTCTTGCTTCGCCGGCTCGTCTGTGTAAACCCCGGGGGTAGTGTCATGTTTATGTGTGGTATGGTTGGGTAGGGTAGTGCGGCTATGCAGCCTGGGATGCGCTTTGCTAAGGTGGCCCTTAGGCTAGCGCGGGAGGG